>NW_008794080.1:593010-615941 GCF_000699145.1 Aptenodytes forsteri
ATGCTGAAGGAATCCAAGGTTTTCCATAATGAATACCACCTTTTTTTCTGGCCTGCTCCTTAAAATCAACTGGTTTAGCTGGTCACATTGCTGTTTCCAAAACAGATACTGCCTTAGCACTATATAGCAACTCTTGAATCACTGGATTTAAATGTGACCAAAAAATGATGATTGATTTAATGGCCATCTCTGAAGTGTTGAAATATTTGTCAAACTTTTCTATCCACCAGCTTGAATGACCTTTTCAGAATTCCCTGACCTGTGCGTCAGCAAACACAGTGCATCTGCCCCAAGCACATGTTTTCTAGGCAGAGACAAACAGACCCATCATTAGGATGATCTCCTCACTGCTCAGATACTCCGTTTATTACAGATATTTCAATGCACTGAATTAGAACAACAATCTGTTTTCAGCTTCCAAATCTGAAAATATTACTTTGCTTCTGGTTTATATTACTGAAGAACATAGACTTGTTCCTATAAGAGAGCCCACATGATTAAAGTTCTCCATCTGTGCAAGGTTGGGGGCTTAAATGACTTGGGATAAAATGCAGCCGGTTTCCTTGATGGGTCATTGTTTTTAATGGTCTGTGTCAGCTTGACTCAGGAATCTCATTACAAGGCAAATGATAGCAGTCTGATGGTCAAAACCAGACTCTCTGTAAATGCTAGAACTTGTCAGATTATAATTTCTTTCACAATGACGTACAATATTAATGCCTTACACTTAATGATATATAGGCAAATATACAAAAAATGTATAAACGTCATCAATTTTTGAAAAATACTCAAGTATCATAGAAAGTATCCACTTCTTGAGAAATACATTTTACATAACCAGTCCTCAAAAAGCTTTGTTAAAACTTTTCCAGGGGGGCAAAGTACATGTTTAATGACACAATAAGAAACTGAGACAATATTGCGTTAAAAAAGTTAAATTCCCCTTTTCTCCTGTACTTTTCCTCACCTGCAAGTCATCAACCTGTCTTCTCAGGAAATATCTGAAAGCACTATGCAGTCAAACTGCTGAGCTACTGCATATACAACTCAATAAATAGGTCTTGGTAGTCTCCACTCATGCTTTATAGAATATGTAACATGAATTATTAGAAAATCTAACATTAGTTGAACAGAGAAAAATTTTAAATAATTTTATGCAATTCTAAAGGACAATCAAAATATTAATATATTGGTCTGTATCTGTGACACAATAAATCTATTGGTGCCCCTTGTAATTCTTCTCCCTTATTCTGCCTTGATTTTTGTCTAATTTAGATGTAAAAACATAAGATACATCTATACTTCAAACATAAGTGTGTGTAAACATTGTCCTGGATCTTTTTTCAGGAAGGATTTCTCAGTCTCTGGGGTATGATTACATTCTGTAGTGTATGTCAGTTAAATTTGTCGAATCTTAAGAACAATGGCGATATCTCTATTCATGTCTCATTGCAAATCCTGGGTGGAAATCAACAGTTTCCACAGCTTAGCTCCCAGGAGTCGGAGATCTACCCTGCCATGTGATAGTTGTTACAGTGAAGTCGTGTTTTATAGCTTCAGAAACAGTGACTGAACACACTGCGGGCACTGTTGCTGTCTATTATTGTGGGAGGCTCTGCCTGACTGTAGGGATCAGGCAGAGCAACCAGAAAGCACCCCAACCCATGGTTTGGCACTAACCACTGCAGGATCCTGATGATGAAACCAGAGAAAAGAAACAGCCCCTCTAAAAAGCACTTCAGAGCCTGTGCATTTCCAAGCAGCTCTGTCTCTTCATTGGCAGCAGACAAAGCCTGCAGCGATTAGCTTCCCGGTACTACCGCTGACCCTCCCTCTATAAACAAAACAGACCTCTCTCGCTTACAATTTGCTTCTCTGCTTTCCTTTTGGCCAAGGTCAAATACAGTAATTTGATGAGCATAGGATATGCTGCTGGATTTCTTCTGACACAGCTGATGGCAACCATTTAACTAGACAGCCTCTGACTTAGATCAGTATGGCAATTGTTATAATCCCATACTTTTTAAGTCCACTGCTAACGAAGGGTTTACAAAGACCTCCGTCTTTCCAACAAACTTTCTGCCCCCAGACTGATAAAAATGCTAACAGTCTGCCAACACATTCAGTTCTCTGCATTTTCATTATTCTCTGCTCTTGTTTTTAAGACATTCAAAGAGCTCAAATCTTTAGTGGGAGTGCGTCTTTTTATTTTTATTTTTTTGTGTTTTGTTTTGGTTAAAAGTATTAATAGCTTTAGGGCAGATGTCTTCAATATTTTGTGATTAAAAATGTGACATCTAGTAAATAGTCTGTGCTATTTTTTCCCCACTTCACTCGGTTACTGCAAAAATCACGTACTGCACCTAAAGAAAAGGTTATCTTCCCAAGACACTTCACCTATTAACCTATGACTCATGATAATCCTGAGACTTTACTATGAAACCGTTTCTGCTACACATCCCAAATGAAACTTAGTTTGTCCAGGGTCTGAGATTGTGCCTGTTTAATGGGTATACTATTTTTTGAAAAGTTAATAATTTTCATATCATGTATATTCCTCAATTCAAACTGGGACTGGAAACAAAACTGCTGTGATGCACAGAGTGCCATTTAAATCTTGCAGTTTCAGGGTAAAACAGCTAGTCATATTTAGCACTTGGAGCATTCACCATGAGGTATGGTACTTTTGTATTGAGTCTCTTCTTGGCCTGCAGAGCTCGTGATCTGCTGGAACAGGCCAGATGGGGCGGGAAGCCTCCTTCTGACCTATTGTTCTAGCAAGTCTGCAAATGGAAGGCAATGCTGGTCCTTAATCCTCATAGCTGGGGATAATCTTTTAAAAAGAGCCAAATCTCTGCAGAAGACCATTTCTTTGTTTTATGTGAAATAATTGCTGGAAAAGAAATAGAAGCAAAGGACAACCCCCCTAGCTGTTCAAACTACCACTGTCTTCTCTCTGAGATGTTGCTTTTTACAATTGTGTTTGGTCAAAGTATGTTCAGCCACATAGTAAGTGAAAACTAAATTTCTTCAGGTGCCTGTGGACTTTCTGGGTGTCTGGGAGCTAGATGTATAGCACCTCGGGCCAGGGCTAAACAGCTCAGAGGAAGCTCAGAAACCCAACTCCTACTGCCTGGAGAGCTCTGAGGTCAGAAGGGAAGTGCTTGGTGAGTTTTGTACTTACAGAGTTGAGTGGCACTGGGGTAGATGTTTTGGGGGCTCTTAGGTTATGCATTGATAGTCCACAGCTGTTTTTTATTTGTGTGTCAATATTCCTTTTTGAATCTGCCCAAGTCACATTTGGGAACTTTGACAGAACCAGCACTGCCTGTATTAAATACTTGGCATTAAGTTAACACTTTCTATGCAAGAATATTCTAGTGCTTTGCAAACATTAATTACACTTTACAGCCCCTCTGAGGAAAGACAGAAAGCTAACTGTGGTTTTGGAGGACATGCTGATTTTGTTGATTGGCTGTATGCTGAAAGAAATGTAAAATCAACCTTTATGTTGCCCAAATATATAACCAATGTAAAGTTAAAAGAAAAAGCAGCAAGATTCCAAAGCCTGCTGCTTCGATGCTAGAGAGGAGGAAATGAAAATCAGTTTGTGACTAGAAAGGAGTGCTTTGATGACTGGGAATTTCACTTTACATATGTTACCCGATGGGTCTCTTTTTGTCAATGTATACGACACTGTTTTGTCTAATTAGCCCTAACATTTCTTTTGAGCTTTATTTTTGTTTCGTATATAAATATTGGAGAAGAAAGGTCTACCAGTCCCTGGGAATCATGTTTAATTCAGAATAACTACTAGCCCTTTGATGAAGAGAAAGCATATTTAAAACATAGGTACAGAGCAGCAAACAAAATTAGGAGGCAAAAAAAAGTAATACTATTAATGTGCTCAGCATATCAGGTACAGATCTGTGTCCTCATGTTCAATGACAGTCTGAGAGAAGACATACTACACTGGGATATTGGCCAGCATGAAGGGAAAAGGGAAGCTCATGGGAATCCCTCTGAGGGAAGTGTGAGAAATCAGAATATCTTGTTCAAAACCATCCTCATAGCTATCCTCCATTCAGTCCGTGGTGTGGTCCTCCCGCACGTCACTGTAAGCCTGTGCCTGAAGCAGCACATTCCTTGCTGGTTGTCATGATCCCCATTACCAACCTGTCCAAGCGAAAGATACTTTAATCTCTGGTTTCTAAGCACAACAGAAGAATTGACAGATGTTATTAAGGCAGAAACATCCTTTAAATTACATGTCTGTTTATTCATTATTTTACTATAGCCCCTTTTGCAGCACATTGTTCTCTTATAGTTTATACATTTCTTCTAATGATAATTGAGTCTTTTTAGGTTTTCAACATCTATGTGAGGGATGTGGTTACTAATTTGGAATAAGAGTCAAGCTGCTGGAAAACATCTCACTTGAGGTTAGATCCATGTTGTGCTTTAACAGAAAAAAAAAGCCTTTTGTACTTTCATGGATTTTTACTTATTAAAAAAAGAGAAAGAAAGATATTACAGAGCTAATGTATTGTGATTTTACTAAGCTAATTAGAGATGGAATAATACATTGGACCAACTAAAATCAGTTAATGCGGAATCAGTAAATCAGCTACTTCAGATGGTCCAAGCACCAGTGTAACACAACAGGTGATCAACCTGAATGAGTCTGACAAACAAAAAAGATATTTGAGTTAGTTGTGGAATGAGGAGGATATAAGGGAAATGGTATTATTGCACAGTTTGTGACCGTATTTGTTTGGTGCAAGGAAGGGTGATTAAGCTCTGGTCAGGCCAAAAAGATATGTGTGGCATTGGGCAACAATTTGTGGAAGCACTTGCTTTGTACTGTGAAACATTACAGGGCCATAGTTGAATGATGTACTCATGTTGGTCTGATTCCTGCTAATTTAGTGCATGGCACTCACATAGACCTTGGCATTAATAGCCTAAGCAAGCACTAACACCAAAGAAATTGAAACAAGCCATTCTCTGTGGAATACAAGGTGTGTCTAATAATATAAGGTAAATTATAGTATTGTCTCCCTTGGGAATTTAGCAATTTTTAAATTGTTAAATTGCAATCAGTTCCTGTGTTGCTATGTTTGTAAACAGCCTGAAGTCATGATTTCTTGACCCTTCAGACTGGACTTGTGAACTGCTCATCACCTATGAGCACAGGCCTGATCCAGGTCGAGCCTCCTGCAGAGTTTATTGTGCCTTTATGCAGGTCCCAGAAGGACAGGGGAAACCTTTTCCCAAATAAAGGTTAAAGTAGTGAGATATATGGTACTAGAGATGACGTAAAGAGTACTGGTACACAGTAAACCCAGCAAAATCTTTTATTGTTTTAGAAGCAGCAGAATGAGTTTATGCAGTATCAGGATGTGAGACTGTGCAGCCTTGAGGTTTTTGCTGTAGGCTTAGAAGTCCTATCAATAGCTTTTATGAATCCTCATACTATGGCCTCCATCTATATTGCTGTTCACAGGACTTGAAACCTTCTAAAGCAAGAACTCTGCTTGAATTCAGTGGAGAATTTTGAGCGTTTTTGAGTCACAGAATGGGGTTATTATGAGGCTGAGAGCGTAAACCAGGGGTTTTACCTGCTGCGGTCTATATTATTGGAACACAGAACTTAGCCATGGTTTTCTCAAAGTCAAAGCAGGGGGAGGATAGCTGCATGATCTACAGAACAGCAGTCTCTCTCAACTTATTTGTAAGGCTAGAGATGATAATTAATGAAGAGAGCAACACTGAATTTTAATTGGGCTGTAATTATAACATGGCAATTTATATTGTGAGACTTTCAAGACTGTTCAAGCCCCTACAGCATTTTGTTCCTCAGCTAAATCTAGCTCTAAAAGTTAGAGGGAGATAAATAATTGGTTCTGAAACATACTTATCATAAGTGGGTCGTGTGTGTGCGTGTGGCACCATTTATCATAATTTACCTAGGGGAAGCACCTCTGTGTCAGATCTGATAGATTGGAGACCAGGCAAGTTAAGGCATTTGTTAATAAGCAGGCAGAGCTGATGCTGGAGCAGTACTGGATTTATCAGAAGGCAGGAGACATATCAGCCGGATTCACTCCATGCCCCGAGACACATGGAGAATCTGAATATGACCCCCAAAATTGCTAAGAATATGAGTGGGATAGGTGCAGGGATTTCCTTCCCCAAATGTTACAAACTCCATCTAAAGGAAACTTCAGTCCACATGAACTCGGATTAGCCAAGAGAGAAAGCAAGGAAGCTGATGTGATTTCGTAGAAAGTGGTCGTCTTAATCAGGCTTTAGATGTCAAAAAAAGGTAAGTCGAATCTCTTCACCTTATTTGGACCATTGTGTTAGCAGCATGCATGGTGGTGGATTTTTGCTACTGCAAAGAGGTATCTGAACTTATGAATGGGAAAATCTCAAAAATGTCCACTGCTGGGCTGGCTCAACAGGTAAGATGCTTATTTCAAATACCTAACCATTTGAAGATCTTGATCTCAACTTTTCTTATGAGATCTCTAATTTTTCTTGCTTCCAACTGAGCTAGAAATGTTAGAAGGGCAGATTTTCCTGTGGTGTGGAAAAAGGATGTAAGAATTGTGCTACTGTTTGCTTCTATCATTATTTGTAAAATTCCATCTGCAAATGCTTCTTTTCCTCAAATAAAGGCAGTCTCTAGGAGAAAAATCAGAAGATGGCCAGCTGGTCACAGTAGGGGCCAGCATTAAGGATTCCTGCAAGAGGAAGGTATAAACAATTACCTGTCCTCAAGTAAAAAAAAAATTCCCAAGAAAAATAATAATAGCAAAGTCCATAATCGGAGTTGAATTATGAAATAGGTCAGGTCCAGAAGGCTGCTTTCAGCTAGCTCATTACCAGGCCTCCTGTCTCCCACAGGAAATTTCTCTTGTTTGCTGAGGTTTCAACCCTGAGATTACAAATAATGGAGAAGAGTAAATACATGAATGTGTTGAGCAGGGCTATTAAACCTTAGCTTGTAAAAGCATGTTGAGGAGGTGGAATTCCATCACTGCAGACCTTTTGGAGCAGGTTAGAAAAAAAACCTGTTAGGAACGGAATAATGGATCTTCCTTTGGAAAAAGGAAGGCTAAACTAGGTAACTTATGAAGGACATTGCCAGCCCTACTTTTCTATATTTTGTGGTTAACCAAAGCTTTGCCACTTCATAGGCTATATATTAGATGTAACAATTATTCTCCACCAGCAATTGATAATGAAGGGATTTCTGGCTGAGTTTTTCTGGAAAGTATTGTGGTCTAATCTGGGGAAGTTCTCAAAAAAAGTGGGGAGAAAAAAGGAAATATCTACAAATGACTCAAGATTAATAAAAAAATTGTCATTTAAAATTCTTGCCCTGCTAGAAATGCAAGAAACCTTCATAAAAGGCCTCCCTCTCTCTTCACTCACACATACAAACTTCCACTACTAATTCTGCATTAGCCATTTCTGCTTCACACAGAAAAATATCCCATTAGGAGTCTTTGTATATACTAGGGCTGAAGCTTTGGGTACATGGAAAGCAATATAGGTGGCTGTTGCAACTGTTTTTTTGAACAGTTGCATTTTCTTGTTATTCTCATAGAAGCTAATCATCTCAGCATAATGTGGAAGTCAGAGGCATCTTTTCTATGCACGGATTGAGAGTATTTGAAGTGACTGACATTTGGTGGAAGGAAAAAGAACAGAACATGAACTTCTCAGAGCTGAAGCTTTTAACTCAGAAAAGTAAAGAGTTTTTAGGAAAGAAAAACATGTTTCTTTTCTGATGCTTGATTATGATTTCCTTTATTGTAAGGTGGCAGAGGGGGGTTGATGTATATTGTTTTGTCTGGGAAGGGGTTCTGCCTTTTCTATATCTGCAACAACAAAATTGAAAATTATCTCATTTACCATGGAGAACTTAATGACTTCAAACCGCATGAACATGCCATTTCCAACAAAGACTTCTGTTTGTTTGTTTTGTTCATGGTGTCATGAAGCTATCTCTATTCTGGAAACTATCAAGGCTATGCAATGTGGCTGCTGATAGAAGAATTTTCTTTCATTATGTTTCTTTTCTCTCATGTAGAAGCATTTAAGTTACTGAAATTAGTAAGAATGCTTTAGTGTATTTCTTCAGATGTACCAGTTAGCAACAACTCAGTTTGGAACTGCCAGTCATGTTTAACCAAGAAAGTGAGCAAACGAGCCAAGAAAATAAGATTGTGGTTGCATGTGCTGACTGGTTAAGACATACAGCTAGAAGAAACAGTTCATGATCAGAAAAGAGATTTGCTTTACTAGACCATGCTACATGACCAGTTCCTGTTTGTGTTCTTGTTGCAATTGCTATTCTTACCACTTCTATAGGAATTAGTCAGGCATTGACACTCTGATATCTCGATGGTTTTTCCATCAAAAGAAAAAGCTTAAGTAGACTGCAAATAGCAGCAGCATGTATTCCACAGTGCTCCACAGCAGGTGACACAGTGTCTTAACAGCTCTGAGGCTCTGGATGAAAATTAGGAAAAATTTGAGCTCACACTATCTTTCATTATGACAATAAGCACATATTGACTACACACTGTATAGCCAAGTTTACCACATTCTCTCTTACTAGGACTTTCAGTAATGATATCTAAGAATTGGATAGGTTGGATACTCTGAACTCAGGTAGTCCTGGGAAAAACATCAGCTCACTGAAACACAGATTAAAGTGCTCTAGGACAGGCCATATGGCTAAATGGAGCTAGATTCAGGGATGCACTGTGAGCCAATAGCCCCTGGAGTCTGTACCTGGGGAGATTAAAGCCTTGATCAGCATGATAAAACTAGATAATAGGATTGCCAGTGGATATTATTAATGAATCAAAAAATACTGCTTGAAGGTGGTATAAAATCAAGTCTTAAAAAATATTTGACTAGTGGGTTGAGTCAGACTGATGAGGGTAAAGACCCTTTATACGGAAGGAAAGCTGGGACAGGAAAGGCAAGTATTTGGAGTTGAATAGTAGATGTCTGAAGTCATACCACTGCTAACATGGCCGCGAACTTTAATCTCTCCTTATGTCCTTGCCTTTAATAATCTCTCTCATAAAACACCGAAATGTTATACTATTAAAGTCTGCAATGGTTATAAGCATGGGAATAGTGCTACTTGTAAGCAATAATCATTTTGGTTATTACAGAATAATACTGAACACCTTTCAAAATGCATATACACTTAAATATAGTATGCATATGCATATATGAAACAGTTACTAATCAGGTTTAATTGTTCAGCTTTGTGGTTTTAGGATGTTTCTTAATGTTGCTTCTTATTCTTTAAAATTCTACAACAATTTGTTGGAAAATTATCGACATTTTTGGCTAGTTTAATGAACATAGCACATATGGAGAATCTAATATGCTGCACTTTCATGCAGGAAAAGAAAACCAGCAGTAAAAACCAATACCATGGCAACTTTCTAGCAACAGAATATCAGCAAGCATTTTCCAAGATTTTTCTAGAGCTCTGAAATGGTTAGTTAAGGAAAAATCTCCTCATGACAGTGAGAATTTTTCTGCTTATTTCCCACAGATACAATTTCTTACTAAAATATTAGTCTTGTCTAAAAAGATTTTTTTTGACAACATGTCTATGAGAAGTTGATAGTCTACCTGTTCTTACTAAAACAATGTCATGGTGTCATGGTTTAACCTCAGTCGGCAACTGAGCACCACGCAGCTGCTTGCTCACTACCCCTGCCAATGGGATGGGGGAGAGAATTAGAAGAGCACAAGTGAGAAAAACTCGTGGGTTGAGATAAAAACAGTTTAATAATTGAAATATAATAATAATAATATAATAATACACAAAGCAAGTGATGCACAGTACAATTGCTCACCACCCGCCGACCGATGCCGAGCCAGTCCCCGAGCAGAAGGCCCCCCCCTTGTTTTATTAAGTGCAAATTTAAATAAAACGAGATTAATCTCTGGAATTTTAGTGACAATATTTTAGACATCTTTCTTTTTACTATTGTGTTCCCTAGAAAACATTGTAGTGTCAACTTTATGGAGGGCTTTGGCACCTTCAAGAAACTACTCTATAACTCAAATTATTATAATGACCCTGTTAGTTTAGAAATGAAAGAAGTTTCCTATTTTTTGAGTTGTTCAGTTTCCTACCATGAGGTTTTGGGGGTTTTAAATTTTTTTTTTATTTCTTTTGGTATGTAATGAAGTGCAAGATTAATTTTCAGCAATTATTTTACAGTAGTAATAAGTGCTGATATTGGTTTGCCATAGATGTGAAAAGATGATGTATGTTGCCAGAATTGGAAACCCTAATATGTGAATCACATATAAGTTTGGAAGTGCTTGAGAACAGAAATAATGATGTAAAACTGAAGATATAAAAAAGAAGATACAAAGACCTGCATGGGGTAAACAAATTTTAAAGCTTTCCTCAGGGCAGTGTTTTTGTCAGAAGACTTTCTTGCTGTGCCAGGTCATGCTAAAAGTAAAGAAGAATTTATGTCAAAACCATGATGGAAAACTGCTTTGATTTTAATAATAAAATAATTAATAATTTTTAATAATAAAATTTATATTAGCTTTGTCTCGTTCTTTTGCTGAAGTAGGTCCATAATAACTCATAATAATTTGAGGGGCGGGTCAGAATCAAGGTTAGTAAAAGGATCAAATATCATCTGAATCACTTTTCATCTCTCAGTCCAAGCTAATCGTCTGTAAGGCTGTTGCTTATTTCCCAGATCTGACTATGGGGCTGTGTATTACTGGAACGTAGGGAGCTGATGCCTCTTGGATGAAGGAAAAGGGAGCTTACTACATTATACTACTGTTTCATTGGGCTGGCCTATACAGACTGTAAATTAATTAAGTAAGGATATAACCAGTTTGGCACTGAGTTATGTATCCTCACAGGAACAGAGTCAGCTTCCAAACAGATTGTTTCTGCCCCCAGATGCTGTGTTTCCAGGTACAGCACAGAAATCAGCATATTTGCTTAGGAAATTATATTATTTTTGAGTAGCACTCACATTGAGCTTGCTATAAAATTCTTCTGTGAGTTAATATTCTTGGAATTTAGTTTAAGATGCTGGTCTTGGCAAAAACTTTTGCTATGCAAATAATATCCTCCAGATGTGAAGTGTATTATGGAAATTAATAAAGAATACCTCTCTATGAGCATAGCTAGAACATAATAAAAAATAATCATAATAGAAAATAATCTGTTGTGTGTTTTTATAATGAGAACCATGAAATAGAAATAAATTGAAATAAATAGAAATAAAATTTGTGACAAAAAGTGTACATCATGGAGCTCTCACAAAGCTTTGACCCTGCCCTAATTTTGAACAAGGATGTTTCATGATACTGTTCCTGTAATAAATTCCTTGTACAGCAATGTAAATTATTCAGGGATGGATTCACCTATAGAATGCATGCACTCATACTAAGTGCTTGGTATTTGCCTACAGTGAGTCAGAGAGGTGTGAAAACCCTAAGTCTAGGAAATATGAAATCTCTATTTCAAGATAAATTTTATATAATTTGGAAACTGAAAAATGAAACTATTTATTTGTTTATACTGAAAAAGCAATACATTCTTCAGTGACAGATTTTGTCTTGAAATAGAGAAAAGCAAGGACTCTGAATATATATACAGAATAACACTCACCTTTGAAATCTTCAGAGCTCCTACTGCAATATCTGAAAAATCTGATCTCTTTTTGCAGCACTTACTGTACTTTAGGAAAACAGACAAAAGCCCTATGCTGTAACAGGGTTTGAGCCTCAATCATGGTTCAGGAACTGATGGTGCTATGCACCCTGTACTATGCAATGAAGCCCCACGTCGAGTCAGGGTGGAATCGTTAGGCAGCAGGGATAAACATGGTAAAAGCTGTCGGGATACAGCAGAGGTGAAATGAAGAAAGTTCAGTGAAAAACACACAGCTACAGCTCACAACTTGCTTAACGAATGCCAGCCACATCGTTGCAACTCACAGGACTGACCCAGCAAAGAATGAGGATCCTTGCTACCTTGCAGTCTCATTTTCATAGGTGGTGACTGAGAAACCTTTTCAGGAAGGGTGATTAGATGAAGATGTCAAAAAAATCCACCCCCAAAACTGCAGCAATATTTAGATATTTTAGAAAGTTTCGCCAGGTCCTTCAATGGATCTTTAAATTGGACCTGCAATTAAACACAAGAGCTCATGATGCACTTTATACAAAATGCTGGATCCTGACCAAAGATGCTCATAAGCCATGACCTGGAACATACTCTTGTCTTCTACCTTAAGAGGGTTTTGTTCCTCTTCACATCATAATTGCAAGCTTTTCCATTTGTTTCAACCTGCTTTTTTCTTTTTTCCTTTTTTTTTGCTTTAGTGCAAAATGGAAAGTTCAGTAGTTGTAACTCAGTAAACATATTTTTTATGTGAGGCTTTTATATCTACCCTAGAAAGCTCTCATTTGTTTCTTTCTTTTGTAGGCATGAAAGATTGTTTATTAAGTATAATAATAATAATAAAGTAGAGATAAGCTTTCTTAGCTGGCATTACTTCAGATTCCGATGTATTTTTCCCCAGCCTCACTTCATTATAGCTCTATTTGGTAGTGCATAACCAGCATGTGTCACACTGAATGAAGGCTGGCTTCAGAATAACATGTCAGTAAGATGATTGCTTCTGGAACACACGGTGCCCTTACTTTATAATTAAATGCAAAACCTGTGTGGAAAAAATTGATGTTAAAAGTCTTAGCTTATGCTCACCAGAGACTAGTAGTGCAGAGACAAACGCCGTCATACTAACCTTAATTGCTTCCTCTGTGTCTAGTTGCGGGAGTTTTGGCACCGTGATACTCCTGCCGGGGATTATTAAGCCATGGACTGAAGTGGATGTGGGGGTGACATGGTGCAGCCAGGGCTTGGCCTGCTGTGGAAGCAGTGCCGGCAGCAGCAGACCTGGCTGCCCGGAGGACAGGGGCAGGGAGGAAGGGACAACTGTGCCACTTGTGGAGGGGCAAATCTGACTCTTGAAGCTCCCTGTTGCTTGCCCCTTCGAGTCTCCCTGGCTCGTTCTGCTCTGCCTTCCCTGAGCAGGAGGGCTCAGCCTCCATCCAACCTTCTCTCCTTGGAGTAATGACGCTCACTTCTGCTTGCCCGGCTAAGGGAGGGGGAGCCACCCCATCATATGCACGGGTATGGCACCAGGCCGGGTGCTTTGAAGGGCATGGAACGTTAATCTGACCTTTTTTTTTCATCCAACTTTTAGGGCTGGTCAAAATTTCAAAATAAAAAATGAGAAAAAAGTAATAAAAATGTCATCCTCCATTTTCTATTTGGCAGTAGTGAAACACCGTCCTGTTCAACTGAATTTTTGATGGACAAAGCTTTAAGGCACAAAACTTTAATAATTTAATTATCTTTAAGGATACCAAACCCTCAGATTTCTAGAACAGCATTTTTAGGCAAGTGCATTGGGAGAATGTTGTTCCGAGATAAGAAGGAAAAAGGAGGGGGCCATGCCAGGATTGCTGGCTGTCAGCGCTGTCCATCTTGTACTTTTTTATAACTCATTTCAAGTATGCTGAAAGATATCCTAACAGAATCAGTCCCATTTCAAGCTGAATGCAGAGTATATTGCAATATTCTCCAGAAGTAAAATGTGTTTTAGGAAAGCTTAGAATTTTCTGAGTTTCTTTAGATTTACTTGAAGAAATCTGAAAAGAGGTAAATAATTTAAATAGTGGTTTCTAACCCGACTTTTCCAATCAGTACATCATGAACCTTTAGGTAAGTGAACTGGCTTTCTACAAGGTAAACATTTTGAAATTATTTTTTAAAAATTAAAAATGTATGATGTTTTTCCCTTTTCAAGTTTTCCTTGGCTGTCCCCTGACCTTCTTACTAGAAGCGAACAAAGTTTGCGTTCTTCCAGGACAGCTTGTAGAATTTCAGACCAGAAGTTTCTACCTTTCTTTCCCTGTAATGATCCATTTTTCTCTTGTAAAGTTACCTTCATCCCTACCAGCCCTTCCATTTACTCAGTTCTCATAAGTCGTAGCCGCATCATACTTCAAATCAGTCCAGCATTTCAAGACACTAAGGTGCAAGCTCCTTAGACAGCCGACAGTATCATTTTGTCTGATATACTGTGTGTCCTCTCTTGAACTGGCTCCACCATTTCCAGATCCATATTTTTTTCTGTCTTCTGAGACAAGACATTCACTTTTGATCTTGTCCCTGTCTTTCTTTATACACAACTTTTGGTTTTCAGAAAGGCCATCTCAGTTGCCTGTCATTTGGAGGGGGCCACTTGATTTCCTTCTTGACATAGCTTTAGAGTTACACAGTAATAAATCAAACAGCAAAAATAGTCACCTCAGTCACCACCTCAATCACCACCTCAGTCAAGACCAAGACCCTCTGAGATGTTCAGTGAGAGTTTTTTTTCTCACACAACCTTTTAAAATCTTTAATTTCTGCTTTTTGACTATTTTAAGTTGAGGACGTCTAGTTTTGTACCAGGTTCAGCTCATAAGAATGATGTATGCTGCTGAAGTGTGCAGTCAGTAGGAAATGAGTGGCTTTTATCAACTGATTTTTTTGGCTGATGAAAATAACAATGAAAAAAGAAGTGTGAATTTTGGCTGCACTTCACTGCTATCAGTGTTCATTTCGGTTTTGACATTAAAAATCTCTAAACGCCCAAGAAAATTTTCTGGTAGACACCAGGCAAATGTTCTGAAAATTTCTGTGACATTGCCAGCTCCTTTTAATCCATTCCCTCACACCTCTGCGGAAATCTGACGTTATGTGAATGGATGAGCTCTGGCAGTTTTCTGGGGCAGGTTAGGTAAACCTTAAGGGTCAGATTTTGACGGGTCCTTACACTGGTTTTCAGCAGTAGGAAATACTGCAATTGATGGTCTTTTAAAACTCTAACAAAGATTTTTTTTTACTGCCACTCCAGGCTATCGGTCAAGGGTCTTCATCGTGCTCCCTATGGGAGGTTAGCTACATAGAGGAGGTCACCATGATGTAGGGTACCTGCCTGGGTTATATGTTGTTACCCTACCTTGCTCAGTAATGGTTTTATCCCATTTCCATTGAATCCTGAGATACTGCAAAGCCCAACTAGTGTAGACGATATTCTAAAAGGCTTTCAACTAGTTTTATCAGCAAGAGCTCTTAAAAGCTCTTATGGAAACAAAGGTGCCATAGAATAAAAGGGAGGGTACTTTATGGATTAAAAAAATGTCTAAAAGTTGGGAAAAATGGGTGTGAGTAAATGGTTGGTGAGGGGAGTCTCGGAGATGTGTGCTGGGATCTGTACTGCTCAACACACTTATAAATGATTTATAAAAGGATTTACTTGTAAGGTGGCAAAACGTGCTGACGCTGGTAAGTTGCAGAGGGTGAAAAGATGAGGCCTGGCTGTGAAGAACTGCATGAGGCCTTTACAAGAGTGGTTATTAAATTAGCAAGTAAAATTCGGTGTAAATAATTGTGAAGTGATGCACCTGGGGAAAAAAAAAAAGTCTTATCTTTGCATATAAAATATGGTCTGAGCTGACCACTATTGCTTGGGAACAGGACCTTGGAGTTCTATGTAAAAGTCAATTCAATGCTCCATAGCAGTCAAAAAAAAAGAAGTGTTGGGAATTACAAGGATTTAATTAGGAAGCAAAGTAGAGAACATCATTATGCCCCTGAATACTACCCAGATAATCTTGTATCTTGAATACTGCCTGCATGTATGCAGTTCTGGTCTCTGTTTCAAAAAGGATAGTGTGAAAGTGGAAAAGATACGGATTTTCTCCATACAATTTTCCTATGTCTGTCAGACTGTAAGGAAAGTTACTCAGATTAGTTAGGAAGTGTTCAAACTGAGAACCATCTTTAACTATTCTCCGTGCCTCAGAATATGTTTTTTTTTTTCCCTCCCTTTTGTAGTCAGGAACAGGTTTGTAAGCTTCTAGGCCTCTCTGAGGGCAATCGCTATTGTCAGACTTCATCTGGATTTTTGAGAGCGCACATTGCTATTCACTTAGCATTTTGGCTCAGAGGTCAGAATGCGGCTGGGGTTGTGGAAGAAAAAGAGGGAAAGTACTCGTGTTTTACACCTTGCACCTTTCACCACCTGCACATCTCTAACAAGTTTGTATGAAAGCCACATACATACATCAGAGGTGCAAGTCCTTCACTGATTTCCAGCAGTATTTAGGTAACTCTGAGGTTAAGAAATCACTAGGAAACTCTGTGGGGACTGGAGGGAACAAACTTACAGACAGCAATATTTAACAGAATTGGGATCTACACCACCTCTTCTGTTTCCTTCATAGTTTTTTTCCACTCAGTAGTAATTTTTGGAATGTTAAAATAATGATGCCAAAGGCTTTAGATGGCAGACATACTTCTCAGCTAAATTATACATTTGTACCTGGGGAGTAGAGATTAGAACTGTACTGTATTTATTACAGAATTGCAAACCTTTTCCATGTGGGTGAAAAGAGGTTTCCTTTCACTAATATCAATAATACAGTTCATTTCTATTTCACAGTGAGTATTATCCTTATTGCTGTAATGTCATGCCATCTCCTGTTATATTGCTAGCCACTGGAAAGATTTTCAGACTGCTTCACCTAAATTTTTCACCCCCGATCTCTATTTAGTCTTTGCAATAAAGGAGCTGGGTATCCAGCAACTCTGTTGAAAGTCAGCTGGATGCTGCAGGGTGATCAGTCCTCTTAGGAATTAGTTTGTCAGCTTACAGATAGATTCAGGATTTGATAGACCAGATGAAGGCTTCTTTGGTTAAACTTTGCCTCTTCCTATCCAGTCAGCAGCCAGTAGAGAGCAATATTGCACACACATGAGAAATTAGTTCACTATACTGTATTATTCTAAGGGGAATTAGCCACTATTATTATTGCTTTCCTTCTCCAGTACTGCTGTAATAACTAAGCTATACATAAAGGAGTTTAGGCTTTGCTAATTTTTTCATTCTTCTCAATACTCACTTTTTATCTTGTGTATAGTCAATGGCTTGTCAAACCTGAAGCTAATTTATTTGGTATTATATATTTAAAATGTTTTATTCCTTAAGAACCCACTAATGGGATGTAACACATAAAAATTAGATTAAAGAGCTATGGAAAAAATCTTTTAATCAGCTAGTTGAATAAAGCTTTCTGCTTCTACGGTGAATTTATATAGGCTCCCTATTTTGTATAAACTAATATTATTTTCAGAGTTCAATTTGGACTAGACTACCACACCGGCGTCACAAAATGGAAATTTGTGTGCGTATGTGTATTAGCGCTTCATGATCTCCTTCAACTAGTTTTTTTGCCATCTCCTTCTTCAAATTTAGTCCCAAATTTTCCTGATATAATATTTATGTGATATATGAAAATGTACAAGATGACTCAATTTCTGAAGTAAAATAGCTTATTACCTTAATACCTGTCCATAATCACAGTTTTTAATCTAGAGTCTTCCAAGTAAAGAATGGATGATCAAGCTTTAATAATTTATCCAATATGTCCAGAAGTATCTGAACATGGTGATAGAAAAGAACACTAGATACACACTAAATATTTCTACATAGTTTTTAAGATCAACCCTCTGTTTGACTGACCCCCAGTAGCTGTTGCCCCATCTTATCCCACACAGCAGCTTAAAATAAGTTTCTACCAAATTTCCAATTCACCAAGGCAGAGGAAAATCCTGTGTTTTCCCTACAGGGCAAGGCAAGGCAGCAAGGAAAGGTGCTTCAAGCACAGAGCAAGACCCTTGTACTCCATTGGAAGAAGAAGTAAAACCTCAGTCCTTCACTGAGTCCTGGACATGGGGTCCCTCTGTGTACCGTCTACAGGATCAGCAGTTAAAAAATGATAAAACTGTAACTCTGCCAGGGTCTCAGAGTCCCATCTGGTGAGGTCTGAAATGTGCCTTCTGGCAGGCTGAAGCTGCAGTCTCTTCCTGAGCTAACCACGCTCATCCTGTGAGACATCGTCTTTGTGCCTCACAGTGCAATGCAGACTTTGCTGTGAAAGAGAGAAAATACTTCTTTAATCAGTAAAGCTGCTTCTCTTCTCCATCATTTCATCATGAACCTTTGATTTAATTTCCCAAAGGCTTTTATAGGTTTTTAGTAAATTTGGAAGACAGAATTAAGGAGAAGGTTGGAGGGGGAAGGACTCGCAGACTTTACCAGCCTCCTTAGTACATGAATTGGAAAGAAAGTCACATGGAAAGTGAAGTAAGTCTGTTCAGCATTGGGATACACTTCACTGGATAACATGCAATAACCTTTTCCACATGCCCTGGAAATGGACAATGCATTCCTAATACTAATACCCAACAAAAACAGGGGGACCTTTGGGAGCAAAGTTCTTTGCTCCTCTGTATAAAAAGGTGATCCTCTTCATTCCAATATATTTTTTCTTATAAATTCTTACAGACTTACTCTATCTGTGTGTGAGTGAGAGAATCTAGGTGCTTATCAATAATCTGATGGAGTTATATGCCTTCAGATGAGCTTTGAGAAACCTTACTTCATTAGTTTAAGAAATAAAGCTTTGTTTCATCATTTTCCCAGATGTTTTACAGCAGAGTCAGCAGAAGGGAGTATATGCTTCTGCCTCAGTCTCTTCAGTGTCATGTCTGTCATTTTAGTGTAAATCCACATTTCTCTGCAGTGATTTAACTTCCCTCTTCCATGATGATATGGGATCAGCCTGCTGTTGACAGGACCTGAAGTACAGATGTACACAGAAGGGCATGTCCCCGGGTGCCCTCTCTGTGGGCAGCTGACTGCCAAATCGTTCCCATTCATACCGCCTGCTCGCCTCTGCCAGGTGAGCCCTGCTGGGCACCACTCACCATGGACATGTGTGGGCAGAGCAGGAGGAGATGTCAGTCTGTAAAGAATGGAAATGTACAGACCATAAACCAGTACTTGTCTTCTTTCATATATCTATTCTGGAACAGAAATGATTCTGAACCAAAAATGCCAACATCACTCCTCATTTGGGTCCAGACTGTGCAAATGGCCTCTGTCTTCATGATGAGTATTTCAGGTCTCGCTTTAGGATGTGAGCATCTGCTCCTAAGAGCTGAAAGCCTGTCCCTTGCCTGACAAGAATACACTTAATGAAATTAAAGAGCAATAAAATCAGCTACATTACTCAAGATTATTACTTTCTGCCACATTGTGTATTCATACTATAATTTACCACCACAGGCGATCATAGGAACAAACTCTGGGTTTTACAAAGACCTTTGTGATGTTACGGCTATAATCAGTCAGCTACACCAATCACCATAATGAGGGCAATCAAATCCCACACTTAACATGGAACCTGATGCCTGCAAAGTCCACACTGAAATGACTCCTCTCCTCTTCCCAATCCACCCCGTAGACAGCGTACAACTTGTCATGTGAGTTACATGGATTTAGGATTTTACTAAAGCGTCAAGAGCCAGGTGCTCTTGAAGGCAAGGGAGAAGATTAATGGGGTAAATGTCCATCAGATCCACAGCAAAATCTCCTTTGCTTTGGGAATTCCCGACAAATTATTGAAGAGCTATTGATTTAACTGCCAGAAAGAATGTAGTAGTGGCCTTTGAAGCAGAGAGAGATACAACAAAAGGAAAAGAAAAAAAATGGGGAAAAGAGCAATGGACAGAATAGGCGGAAATAAACTTTACCATGTTTTTGCTGTTCCCATGGAAATATTTCACTGACTTCCATGGCATGAAGTTTTTTATCTCCAGATTTCAGGTGACCCCTTCCAGCTTCCATGCGTTGAGACTTACCTTGCAGGAGAGTCATTAGCATCTGGATACACAGCATAAAGCTCACATGCCCAAGAACATCTGGCTTGCTGGGGACGGAGGAAGATGTTTGTTCTTTATAGAAACAGTCCAGCTTTCCCAAAGACGTACATGGGCCATAGATGTATGCGACCAGCTGAAAAGAACAGGGTGTCCCTGTTTGAATCCTCAGAACTGGTTAACAAAGCTGAGCTCTAATGACTTCCCCTGCTGTCCCCATGCCTGTTTGCCATCCCTGCTGGGTAGCACGCCTGATTGCTGGCCTCTGCTCATTCAGTGTTCCTTGTGGAAGACAACCTGTATCATATCCCTGGATAAAGGCAGCTCAGTCTTTTGTTCTATTTGCTCTTTTATTCAGGCTTTTCTTTTTTAGACACTGGTCTTTATTAAATTTTAATCTTCCAAGACATAGTTGATACAATGACTGGAGAAAATAAAAGACGACTGCAGAGCTTCCTTCTTAGGTCAAAAAGCTGTGACAGTATAACCTGGTAACATGGAGCAGAAGAGCTAACAAATCTCCCTCTCTCATTTCTCTTTCTCTCTGATGACCTATGAAATCTTTTCAAAAGCTCATTAGCTAATCCCAGATTCTTACTGTCTTCATCAGCCTAGCTAAGTAAAGGCCAGAGATCTGGAAAGCACCCCAGGAGGGCATGGTGGACACTGGAATTTGAGAAACAGGGTCAGCTGGAAAGAGACTCGCTACCATCTCTCTGATGTTTGTGGTAGCAGGCTTTCCCGTGAGGGTGTGGGAGCTGCGAGGTGTCTGTGCAGTGGCTAGAAGAAAAGTGAAGCCTGAGGTCTCCGCTGTGTTTTTTTTCTGAAAGTCCATGCCTTTTTGTAATGAGGGGTCCTGGCTTCTACCTCTTTCTCAACATTTCCTTTTGTCAAAAAGAAAGAAAGATAACAGAGAAGTATTCTTAATGTTTAGCAAGACAAATGTGAATAGGAAAAGAAATAAAGGGGTATCTAGCCAAGTCCTCTCCCACTCCCAGGGCGGAATTCTGGCTTTTCTCTCCTTTTTATAATAGCTTCACTATATTGTTGGGGAGAGAGATGATGAACCACTGAAAATAATGTAGGATGACTTTCTAATAATTCCAATTTATGAATAGACCCAAGAGTAAATTAAGATGAATTTTTCAGGGAAAATGAATCTTGAAAAAACTGTGAGAAAAATGTATCTTTCAAAACTTTTTAAGAATTTCTTCCAATGACCTACCTTTTGTTTGTCCTGGTTTCTATCCAGACCACAACATAAAAATAATAACTTTAAATGTTTGCTGTTCAGCTGTGTCCCTAAGTCATTTGAAAAAAAGACTCTTAAAGAAGTCCTACAGCCAGCCCTGATTTGAGATACGTATGGAGACACTTTTATGTGAGGAAAGGTCAGGTCCTGTGTGGTTTGAATATTCCCAATTCACTTTTCTTTCAGAGGGAGCGAAGGGTTCTCGGAACTAAACAAAAGCCAACAGCACTCTCAGGAACCTTTCGTCCATTTAAAATTATCACTTGACATTAACACTGCCTCAGTTTGCAGCCTTGAGACTATACTCGTAACTCCAATGTTTTGAAATGTGTCTGTTTTCAAACAGGAGTTCGCATTTAGTCTGAATTTATTGTGGGTTCCAGGTAAAGATACCCTTGGGGCTGAGAGTTTGATGCTCACAATGAATTCATTGAAAAGGAGATGAATGATCACATCACAGTATAGTCATTAGCAGTGTTTTTCTGACCTGCTTGGGATGCCTCCTGTGTGGTGGATGTCTCCCCAGCAAGCCTTCCCACCCTCTCTGTGCTGCTCAAGCAGATTGCAATAGCTGTGTGCATTCATAAATGCACAGAATTGGCTTGCTACGCCCAATTTAAAATAAATTGCTATGCAAAAAGCAAGTCAGTCAGGCTCTGACCAGAATTCAGGACCTACTTTGATGAGATTGCAAAGCAAGCAGCAGAAATACACTGTTGTTTCTTTCATGTTCTTGACTTCTTTTTCTCTTGTTTGTTTTTTGAATTGTGTTTAACTGTAGAACTGCTTCATGCTACAGCTTCTCCTTGTCTCTGAGGAAAGCTCCAGGGGCTTCATGTAGACAAAAGCGAAAGATTTGTACTGTGAAGGTCTAGGGAGAGGTTCAGAGGACTGAAGTTGTCACTAAGCACCTGCAGAGGTGGGAGAAGCAAAGCTTGAGAGGCAGAGAACATCCCCAGCATAAAAAGAATGAGAGAAAAAGATAGATATTGTCCCCAGCAGGGATGATATGGGGATATGCTGGGGCAAGAAGGGAAGCAATGCTGAACAAATTTCTCCTTTTAGCTCATGGTATTATAAATGGTTGTTTTGAATTATTATTTCAGATTTAAAGTAGTTAAACTAATCAAATGTGACCAATTGGTTGAATAAATAGAACTGTGCTGCTGTCATCTACTGAAATAAAAAACCTTACCAATTTATTCTGATGATCACCTGTGTATCGGTGTGAATAATAGTCACTCACAATTAAAATCATAAGCCCAGTACTTAATCTACATTAACTGCCATTTATTTTTCTCACTCCCCTTAGGCTTGCCAGTCTTCTGAGACAAATCTTCTGCGTGTCTGTGACTGTCTTATACAGCAAACAGACTGGCAGGGTTCTGTTGATGGCGCAGCCCAGCTCTGTCCGTACACTCTCACTTGCTTTCAGCGTGGGGCAGTGGTTTCTCTACCTTGTGCATCATTATTCCCAGGCTGCCGCAGTGATTCCACAATGTCAGCTCAGAGCCTTAATACAAAGAGAAGAGAAAGAAAAATAGATATTGCTGTTGTTTGGAAGTTCAGTACACCCACATGATTTTAACTTATTATCACTATGATGTCAGAAGTCACTCTGCAAAAAATCTATGGGCTAGTATGAATTTCTGATGTACTTCATGTACAGCCTATATGTATAGTATAGATACATTATTGTTGTGGTTCAACCTCAGCTGGAAACTGAGCACCACACAGCTGCTCATTCACTCCCCACCCCCCCGCCCCCGGCCCAGTGGGATGGGGGAGAGAATCAGAAGAGTA
>NW_008794080.1:616246-627442 GCF_000699145.1 Aptenodytes forsteri
TCTCCATCCTAAATCAAAACACAGCACTGTACCAGCTACTGGGAAGGAAATTAACTATCCCTGCTGACACCAGGACAATTATAAAACGACTAAATAGTTCAACACAGTGAATAACCAAACTTTGTATAAAAATAGTATTTAAAAAACCCAGGGTATTTAGAAGCATGGAAATGATCAGCTATGCAATTTCGCATTGATTCAATTCCATTTAGAGCTCATAAATTCACTTAACATTTCCACACACTTTTGACTTTGTGCATTCCCACAGCACTTACATTCTGATTCAGAGGAGACAATCACAGACTCTTACCACAACCTGTATTTATGACAACAGTGATATGAATATGTAAATGTTGCTGCGTTCTTTTCAAGCCTGCTTGGTCACCGAGGTAGAGAGCTCTGCAGTTACTGTGCAATAACTCAGACAGAGAGCGTCCCGGGGAGCAGAATCAAGAGATCAGCAAGGACAGCATAGTCATCCTTGTGTAAATGTTAACAGAGGGTAGCTAGCTGCAGCCAATGTGCTCCTTTCCCCGGAACGTGTGGTAGCTCCTGCTGACATTTGCATCCGCCATATGGCTTAGTGCAGCATGGCCATCCAAGGCAGAGCTCCTCACCTTAAAAACAATATGGCTGCCCTTGAATTGATTCATGGGTTGTATTTCTGACATCCTGCACTGCTAGGTGCCTCTGTCTACACTATACAAGCCCATCTCTTTTTTTGGGTAATGCCATTATCACTATTAATACTCTGGAAACATGTAAGCTGCATACATACAATCAACACAAAGCCAAACAAAACAAAGAGTAATTGGGTAAAACAGGTAGCTGTTTGTGGTCGTTGTGGAACGCAGGCATGAATGTGAGTTTTCAGTGTGTGTACATGCATGCTCTTTTTAGCAGATTCAGTCAGGTCCTACCACTTCAGGCTAGTAGCTCATCTCATTTCTTGTCGGAAGTCATAACCTTGTCTTCCATTTAACAGTGGGGTCCACAATGGAAATTGCTATAGTGATAGAAAAAATACAATGATTTTGATGCTTTCTTTAAGAGGGAAGTATAATTGTGTGAATACGCTTATTTATACAGAATTCTGTGTGTAAGAAAAATAACAAAAATAAGATACATTTTCCTAAGACTCTGGGGAGCAGCATATTACAGATTTAATACCCACAGAATAATCCGTAGAATAATCTGTGAAAAATCTTTGTGCTTATTTCAAATATATTTTGCTTGTTATCATAAAAGCAAAATACATTGTATACCACAACATGGATATTATGTATTAATATATTTTTAATTAGTTAGAAAGGTTTACTTTAGAAAAAGTAATTTTTGTAAAATGAAATAAAAATATGTGATGGTTTTACATTGCAAATATATTTTCCTATTTTATTATGCCTGTAAATTCATCTCAGCAGTAGCTAAAGCAAACAGAGAAAAATCACATATTTATAGTTGTCAGAGCAATTACTTAGGAATAAGGAAGTTTTAAGCTCCTTATGTGCATGTAGTGAAGGCCATGACATTTCAAGGTAATTTTGAGGCAAGCTCTTTTATAAAGATTTTGAAATGCATTGATAGCCTTATCCAGCTCATGGGTGGACTAGCTGTTGCATCTCAAAAACAATCCCTTTCCTCGGAGTTGTCTTCCTCCCACAGTTAGCATCCTTGCTGCACCTTCTTGTTAGTTCACTCTTACAAAGAACAGATGTGGAGGTAAAACTAATCTTTCAACTTCAGAGCTGTTTCTTACAGGTCAAAGCTAAAGGATTTTAATGAATTATTATAATGAAAAACATACCACTAGCTATGTAAATTCTTAGGTGTGGATAAACAGAGGTTATCCCTTGCTACTGCTGTGAATCTGGCATCTTTTGAAAGCATAATTCTCTTTTAAAAGAAAAATCAAGAATTACAGTTAATCCTGTCCTGTACATTGCATTGGGAGTGATATATGAATCTTATTAGTTCATACAGATTTATGAGAAAGCATACAGTCCTTGAGAAGAAAAATCTCTTAAATTATTACATTTTACCTCTCTAACCTTTGTTCTTATGCAAGGTCAAACTGCATATTTAAAATGTGTACCTGTCACATACTTTCTTTAAAGATTAAGACTGCTGAAGGTTGGGCTATGCTGAATTTGTGACCCTGAGCACCCTGAACACTGAAAGCAGCATGAGGGGTTTGTCAGGTCATGATTGCAATTTGCCTGAGAGACAAGAAACGATTGCTTTTTATGGTACTCAGATCCCCATCCCCATTAATGCAAACAGAAATTTTATCCATCAGATGCTATTTAAAAGTAAGCAAACCTTTCTTAGCCATTTGTATTCTTCTCTTGATGAAACCAATTAGCTATGCATAGAAGTAGCAAAGAAATAGCCAAATAATTATGTTATTTGTACTAGTGGAAGAAGAAATTAAATATGAAGCAGCTAAAGAAAAGGAGACAGTGGAGACAAAAGAGAAAGGGAGAAGGCAAGGGGAATGGAAGGGAACTTTCTTTTCTTCTCACAGTAATTTGTGTGTTGTAGTAGCCCATTTCAGTATAAAATTTTGCAATATATTGAAAGTGATCAGCTATGGGTGCGGGAAGATTCACTAAATCTAATTTCTCATTGACAGATAGAAGAAGCACTTTCTGAATCTGCAGGAAGGTTGTCAGAGAAGTGTGTCAAAAGGCAGGGTTTACCTGAAGCCTAACCATGAACAAATTTAGGCAACTTTAGGCTTAATGAACAGGTTTGATTTTAAAACTTACCCTTTCATAATTTTTTTCATTAAAAAATGCCCAAACATCCCCTGTCACCCCAGCAGCGCAATGAAGCTTTTCCAGCCTCTCAGAGGAATGCCCAAACAAGCTCCTGGGGGCCGGTGTAGTGCGGGTCGCGCTCCCAACAGGAGATGATTTGGTGAGAAACTATTTCCTAAACACAGAGGCTTACTATGGTTTAGTAGGGATGACTCCATGATAATTTCTGGGAAATAGCAACTCATTTAAAAGAGGATTATGGTAGAGTCTAGTACAAATGAAGGAACTTATTTCTTATAAGACTGTCACTGCTTTTCTTTAATGATCTGGATTTCAGGTATCAATTCATAATAAGGTTAGAATGAGATGGAAGCAAGTTCAAGTTTAATCTGATTTTGACACAGAGTAGTTAGGCACTCCCCAAGAACCACGTGGTTTTGTATTGAAATTATAGTGCCCCCAAATGATCACTAAAACAGTACTCACAATTCCTCTGTGACGTGTCTTGACAGATTCATAAATTCAAGGAAAGAAAACTTTCTTGGGTCCCTTACTGCTGCTGTATTCTTACATTTCATATGGAAAATGCACTTGTGTGTATACGTTAATGACTTTTCCTGCTTGAATTCAGTTACTGGAAGCACCCTGTGAGAGTAAAACCTTATATTTTTCCTCTTAGCAGGCATCTGGGACCTGGTTCTGCAAATGCGGTGTGGGTAGGATTTCTATGCGCAGGGCACAGTGCACTGGTTTCCAAGGAGACAAGTACATTGTGCTTGGGGTAACGGAGATCTTGGGAGAGTGAGATTGGGTGGAACAGTCCTCTGTTTATCAGTTTGCTCACTGATTAGGAATATAAAGTAAGAGCCTCGTAGCTTTCTAATGAGTTTACAACTGGCAGGCATTTACCGGCAGCTGTGGCAGTGACCAACGCACAGCACCGACATCGAGCCACTTTACTTCTGAATTATTTCCTTGAAAGAGCTACATGTGTGGGGCCTCCTTGCATGTTAGAAAGTATCGTGGTGTTTGTCATCAATATTAGGAAATACTCAAGATGCATATTGTCCCTCTCTGCCATTCACCCTACACCAGCCAGCAGTGGGATTGCACTGCACAGACACACAGAGCTGCTCCTTGCTCCTGTGCCACTGACCCACTTTAAGTCCAGAATAATCTCTAGCAGTGTAAACAGCAGTACACGACAGGGCTCAGATTAGTGAAGCAACACTGATCTCTATCATCAAGAATCAGAATAAAACCCTGAGGTAGACACAGCGGTTAATGCAGCAAAAGCTTGTGGCGAAATTCCCCAGGCAAGTGCTGGAAGTGGACTTAGAATGATCTCACCAGAAGTTAAAAAGAAGTGCTGTCTAGGCACCTTGTTCGGAAATAATCTTTTATTCTGTGAACAATTTAAATGGATTTTCTAGTCAAATTACATTGAGCTGGAGTTTAATTGTGTGCCTGTGAACACACATATTAAATAAGGTACAGAGCTGGAAAACTCAGTGTTTTGAAGTGTATCTAGCAGAGATACAATGTAAAAACCCAATTTCTTTATTACTTTAGTGACAAGCCATACTACAGCTAAATGGAAACTTTTTTATTCCTCCTCAAAAAATGAAATTATTTGTATTTTGGTAGGTGTGACTGAAGGGAGTGCACAAAACTGTGCAATGATATAGCTGACAGGTAATAGGGAGGCAGATATGGACTATAAAAGCCATCCCATTCCCATCACAAGGTAGATTGCAAAATCTGGATTTTTCCTTATACTGTGAAATCAAACAGTAGCACTATCTGGAGCAGATCAGAAAGTAGCTGTAAAATATACATTCACTACCAGGTGCTGCTTCTAATTCCTTCGATGTATTATGTCTGTCAGCTTATCCATTCTCCATTCACATTGCCCTCCAGAATCCAGCTGAAGTGTAGATAATGTAGATAGAAATGGTGGGGTTTTTTTTTGTCTGTTGATAGATAATAATGTATTTATGAAATGACTTATAAGAAATCAGACCTTTCTAATACACTGGTTTAATAGAAAAGGTTAGCATAATAACTCAGTTTCTTATATGTGCCCAGATGACAATGCTGTGAATTCTTTTCTCTCTCAACTTAATTCAAGGATCATTTCCACAACTTGATTTACTCTTGTACCTTCTCCGGTTATGTTGAGTGAGGTAATAGATGAGCAAAGAAAAACAAATCAATACTCACATCATAGTACATGCTATATTTTGCTCAGGCTAAATTATATGTAGTATTCTAAGTACATCTTTCTTGCTTGAAGAAAAATAAATGGAAAAGACAACCCTTTTTGGGTTGAGTAGATGCCTAGAGCATTCTGGTTATGGTGACCTTGCAAGAGACCTTCACGTATGCATGGCATATCTTTCAGACATGATAAATTTGTGGACAAGCTGAAGATGGGCTTGCCAGGGCAAAATATTTAAAGTAGCTGTATGGATCCTAAGCTTTTTAAAAGTGACTCCTGATTTAGGTGGCCTTCAGTTTTCAGTTCCCATTTCTCAGAAGGTACCTTTTTTCAGCTATCAGGATTTCAGATTTTTTTTAGATAGTTTTCAAGTCCTCAAAATATTGGCAGCTGCTCTGTGAAAGTCAAAACCCTCAGGAGTCTCCAGTGTCAGAAGCCCAAAGTGGAAGTAACCAGAAATCTCCTGCTGCTCTGTAGTGGCAGTTCTTTCTGCTTCGTGGTTCCAGCAGTTAGATAATTGAAAGTGGCTCACTATTTCCTGAGTGATTAAGAAGAACGAGTATGAATTCTCATCACTCTCAGATAAAAATATTAGGTCATTCATTTCTGAGTTTTTTTGTGATGCTCTCCTAGGAGAAGGGAGACTTTAGCTTATGGGGGAAAATCGTAACAATTTTAGTAACTAGATATCCTGGTATTTGGTGTATTAATTAAGAAGTAACAATAGTTAATAAAACAAATGCACTATAGAAATAAGAAATGACATATTTTGCACACCACAGACAATGAAAATATAGGAGCACATTGTGCTCTCATAACAGTTAACATAATTTTTATTCTCTTGCTTTCAGACTAATTGTACCTGATTTACTTTAATACAAGACCATAATCTGGTCCATATTTTAAGGCACTTCCTATTTCTTTCCAAGATGTTTTTGGGTGCAAAACTGAACAAGAATTCCAGGCAGAGGACTCTTCTGTCATTTACCAAAGAACAAAATTATTCTAGTGTTGCATTGGCTGTGTTACACTGGTAAATGTAAATAGTGAAAATTCATGAACAAGATTATTTCCAAAGCATGAGATCACAATACGAAAAACTAATTGTATTCTGAATTTTTTTAAATTGTTTAGTCTATTAGCTGTTGAGAAGTTACAGTTGGTTTTCAAGTTTTTCCCTGTAGCAAGCCACAGACTTGCTTGAAAAGAAAACAAAAGAAAGCCAAACTGAGATTCTCGGTGAATTCTGGACTTACAGAGAAATACCAGGTGTGGAAAACTCACAAGAAAATTACAGGACATGCCAACATTACACTTTTACACTGTCTGGTGATATAAAGAAAACTAGAATTAAGCTTTGAGTTTTACTTCAATAGAAATAAACTAAGAATTAACTATTATTTATGATTTCTGTCTGTCCGTCCTATGTTTGTCCAAAAAGAGCATGAAAGAGAAAATGAAAGACTCTTCAAATACAAAAACTAACTCATCAGCGCTCATGGTTGACTATGGATGTGGTTATGTTCAGATGGCACTCAGCGCTCAGTATACAAAGTATATTTCTGTATTAGGAATGTCAGGAGACAGTCATGCTTGCTGCATTGTACGTGGATCATGGGTTGATGTTGCCTGCAAAGAGCTTTCAATCTGATAGTAAATGCATGGAACATTTCTAATTTAGTAAACACCATAGAGTGTGTATAGATGTCTTCACAGGGAAGAGAGAGAGAATGTCATGAGGGGATGAGGGTGAGCAATGTATGAGATGAATGTCTGTGAATGGGAGGATGGAGAAGAGTAAAGTGAACTTTCTGAATGAAGCGCATCAGAGCACATTAGCAGGAATTTATTTTGCAGTGCTCGTGTTCTTTTTGCAAACATGCCGAGGCAGCTGAGCACATTTTGAAATCCCATACAGGTTGCTATTATGTCTTTTGAAAACCTGCTGATTTGGAATGCATATGGTCATTTCAAAACCATAGCTTTGGCAGAGCACTGTGATCACAGGAAGATGATCATTACTATGTTTACAGTTGTTACCACACCAGTGTGATACTGTATGAGACGGAAGTGCCGAATGTAAGTCTTTTGTACTAGTATTGGAACAGTCAAATAAAAGGATGATTTGAACATACTGAGCATTACTGTTCTCAGGTATTTTGATGTAAAATGTCTTTCCAACTACATGAAATATTTCATGGCTGCAGGTTGACTTCCTCAGAATTTCATTGAGGAAAAAGGCAGCATTCCTGTAAGAACAAGTATTACAGTTTAGCATTGCAAAACACAGCACTTCAAGTATCATTTTAAATGGGATAAAAAGGAAATATTTATAACAAGGAAAGGAAGAGGCAACATCAGAAGGAAAATGAAAATGGAATGTTTGGATGAGATGCAAACATTCCCTCACTGCTGTCCCTGCCCCCTTCTTTGGGAAACACCCTCATATCTGTCCTGATTTTAGAAGAGAAAGAGATGTTACATTTTCTACTAGCAAAAAAACCCGTGTAATTTTGATTACCTTTAACAAGAAGCTGGTATTTATTTCAGTGTTTTTGAAAGTGATGTCACTAGTCTAATCTATGAAGGTAGTTTATAGTGGTGTTAAACAGGATTAAGCGCTGTGTCTTCTTCCAATCTCATTCTCCTAGGGTGATGGTAAGTAATCTAGATCAGGTCATATTTGTGTTGCTGCAGCTGGATATTTATCCATTCAAGGTAGCTGTCAATCAAGAGCTGGATTTCCTGAGAAGCAGGACTTTAAAACAATATTAGAGAGGTATCTCGCAATGCAGCAGGTGGAAAGGTGTCAGGATTTCCCTGGCTGCTCAAGCACAGGTCCAAAGTCTCCCCTCTGTCCCCTCAGCTCCTGTATGATTTGAAGGCAGCCAGTTCCCTGCAGCGAGGCCAGGCTAGGTTAAGGGCTAGGAGGAGAGCAGGGCAGCAGGCAGCCTTCCACCAAATGGTACAAACGAGCGATCTCTGCACTAGATGAGTGAATTCTGGAAGAGATCCCCAATGTGCAAAGTTAATTAAGTTCTGTGGCCTAATTAAACCACATCACTGCTGTTTTGTCTTTCTTCCTGTGGTGTCCAAGACAATAAGCTACAATAAAGGAGGCCTGGAGGTATAGTTTTATGCATCTCTTAACAGGTCGGAGAACTTTGGTATATGAGTGTTGATCATATAGAGACACAAAAGGCTAAGATTTGTTAACTTTATCCCTCCTGCCAAGTCAATTTTAGTACCTTTTTGACAGTGCTAATTAAACCATATTTCATTCTTTTACATTCTGTAGTAGCTAAATACTAACAAACAAAACTATTGAACAGCTGAAACGTGTTTAAAATGACTTCTACTTTGTCATATACAAACTTTCGTGATGTATAGAACATTTTAAAGTCAAAGGAAAAGCTTATTTTTTAAAGAAACTCAAATGTATTTATACTGTCAATCTCTACAAGATCTCTAGTGATCACTTAAACACGCTGAGCACCACTAGACTATTTTATTTGTATTTCTTCTCTTTTTGTAGAGGAATACAGACAATTCAATGGTGTTCAATGGCTGATGTAAAATATATCAACGAATTTTCCCTTTATTCCTTTCACAGTACTGTAGCAATAACCAACAGCATAAAAATATTTAAGAAAGTGATGTAATTTTGGACAAACATAGGACGGACAGACAGAAATCATAAATAATAGTTAATTCTTAGTTTATTTCTATTGAAGTAAAACTCAAAGCTTAATTCTAGTTTTCTTTATATCACCAGACAGTGTAAAAGTGAAAAGTTGGCATGTCCTGTAATTTTCTTGGCATGTCCTGTAATTTTCTTGTGAGTTTTCCACACCTGGTATTTCTCTGTAAGTCCAGAATTCACCGAGAATCTCAGTTTGGCTTTCTTTTGTTTTCTTTTCAAGCAAGTCTGTGGCTTGCTACAGGGAAAAACTTGAAAACCAACTGTAACTTCTCAACAGCTAATAGACTAAACAATTTCAAAAAATTCAGAATACAATTAGTTTTTCGTATTGTGATCTCATGCTTTGGAAATAATCTTGTAGTGTTCACTTTATATTCCCCAGTACACCCCAGCCAATGCAACACTAGAATAATTTTGTTCTTTGGTAAATGACAGAAGAGTCCTCTGCCTGGAATTCTTGTTCAGTTTTGCACCCAAAAACATCTTGGAAAGAAATAGGAAGTGCCTTAAAATATGGACCAGATTATGGTCTTGTATTAAAGTAAATCAGGTACAATTAGTCTGAAAGCAAGAGAATAAAAATTATGTTAACTGTTATGAGAGCACAATGTGCTCCTATATTTTCATAATGACAGAAGAGTCCTCTGCCTGGAATTCTTGTTCAGTTTTGCACCCAAAAACATCTTGGAAAGAAATAGGAAGTGCCTTAAAATATGGACCAGATTATGGTCTTGTATTAAAGTAAATCAGGTACAATTAGTCTGAAAGCAAGAGAATAAAAATTATGTTAACTGTTATGAGAGCACAATGTGCTCCTATATTTTCATTGTCTGTGGTGTGCAAAATATGTCATTTCTTATTTCTATAGTGCATTTGTTTTATTAACTATTGTTACTTCTTAATTAATACACCAAATACCAGGATATCTAGTTACTAAAATTGTTACGATTTTCCCCCATAAGCTAAAGTCTCCCTTCTCCTAGGAGAGCATCACAAAAAAACTCAGAAATGAATGACCTAATATTTTTATCTGAGAGTGATGAGAATTCATACTCGTTCTTCTTAATCACTCAGGAAATAGTGAGCCACTTTCAATTATCTAACTGCTGGAACCACGAAGCAGAAAGAACTGCCACTACAGAGCAGCAGGAGATTTCTGGTTACTTCCACTTTGGGCTTCTGACACTGGAGACTCCTGAGGGTTTTGACTTTCACAGAGCAGCTGCCAATATTTTGAGGACTTGAAAACTATCTAAAAAAAATCTGAAATCCTGATAGCTGAAAAAAGGTACCTTCTGAGAAATGGGAACTGAAAACTGAAGGCCACCTAAATCAGGAGTCACTTTTAAAAAGCTTAGGATCCATACAGCTACTTTAAATATTTTGCCCTGGCAAGCCCATCTTCAGCTTGTCCACAAATTTATCATGTCTGAAAGATATGCCATGCATACGTGAAGGTCTCTTGCAGGGTCACCATAACTGAAAATTATGGTTTCACTGATGAGCTACAGGAGGCCCCAGACTGGATTCCCCTGAGCACTTTGGGCACCGGGGAGCGTCTAGAACCTTTTTCTTGGTCCTGCAGTATCCCCCTGTGCCTCAGAAGCATTGCTCCCCATATCTCTCCATTAGACTGCTCTGGGATCCAGGGCCTGAAGCACTCAGAGTACTCAGATGGGGGAGGGAGGATAGGAGAAGAGATGGAATTTTGTCAATAATCAGACAAATTCCCATCAAAAAATCTATTTTAAGTTTGGTGAAACTTCTTGGAAGGGTAGAGTTTTCTAATGAAATGCTTTTGGTTGATTAAACACAGATTAATCAGAATATTTTTGACCATCTAATTAGCCAGAAGGAGAGGCCATCAAATGTTGAGGAATCAATCCGATAATGAGAATAATTTGCACTAAAAGGCTCATCAGTCTCACAGTGGCAGAGAGAACTGTATATGAAAGTCATGACAATTTACCAGGTTATCTCTAAGTATTCAAGTGACAGATATAATTTAGAGAAATATGTTCTTATATCCTCTATTAACTAGTTTTATGATGATTTACTAAAGAAATCTGCCATCTCTAGTTATGCTAGATGTCCATTCATCTGTCTGTCAACTTCTCTTTGAACCTGATTAGCGTGACAGTAAGTCAGACCTCAGGCAACTCTGTTACTATCAACGTACAAAAAACCCCCACGTGCCCAGGTAAATTCATGCCCTCTTAGAGGGAAGGCTGCGATGTCAGCTCAGTGCTACTGGGAGACTCAAGAGAATCAGCTCTTGAGAAACCCGTAGAAAAGTAGCCTATGTAAATGCTGCTAATTGTGCAACTGCCTTTTTCTTGTCCAGTTTATTGAGAAACATTGAGAATCATTGAGAATCATTGAGGTTGGAAAAGACCTCTAAGATCATCGAGTCCAACCGTCAACCCAACACCACCATGCCCTCTAAACCATGTCCCTAAGTGCCTCATCTACTCGTCTTTTAAATACCTCCAGCATTGAGAATCATTGAGAAT
>NW_008794080.1:628045-628872 GCF_000699145.1 Aptenodytes forsteri
GCCGAAGTGCAGGACCCGGCACTTGACCTTGTTGAACCTCATACAGTTGGCCTGGGCCCATCGATCCAGCTTGTCCAGGTCCCTCTGCAGAGCCTTCCTACCCTCGAGCAGATCAACACTCCTGCCCAACTTGGTGTCGTCTGCAAACTTACTGAGGGTGCACTCAATCCCCTCATCCAGATCATCAATAAAGATATTGAACAAGACCGGCCCCTATCATTGATTAGCAGAAATGTGTTAATCTCAAACTTCTAAGTTTTGCTCAGAAGGAAGAAAGGCTGCTCTGTGAAAAGAAAACCCAAATCAACTGACCAAATGTTGCAGACCTCCTCCACTAGGTAGGTTATAATAACAACCCAAGAGGTGGTTTCCAAGGCTTGGCACTTCTGCCATGTCAGCTCTAGGCACATTTTGATCAGATTGGTGGCTATCTTGACAAGTCTTGTAAATCTTGCAATGACACAAGGGACCAGATATTTGCTGTCAGATGGTATTTTCTTTTCTATTTCCTCCCCTCTTTCCCTAGTCCCTTCTCTTGCTTCCAGGATTTTACAACATCTGAAATGACGGTGTCAGAAATGACACAAAACTACATCCCGCAGGATGTTACCACTGCAGGAAAAGGTGACTGAGGCAAGCTCAGGCTGTCTGAACTTCTACAAGAGCACTGTCATGTCTCCTTCATTCTCTGATCACAGCTGCAGGACTGTGCTGGTTTTGGCTGGGATAGAGTTAATTTTCTTCCCAGTAGCTGGTACGGGGCTGTGTTTGGGATTTGTGCTGGAAACAGCGTTGATAACTCAGGGCCGTTTTCGTTACTGCTGGGC
>NW_008794080.1:629934-634675 GCF_000699145.1 Aptenodytes forsteri
CTGCCGATGGGAAGCAGTGAATGAATGCCTTGTTTTGCTTTGCTTGTGTGCGCGGCTTTTGCTTGACCTATTAAACTGTCTTGATCTCAACCCATGAGTTCTCTCACTTTTACCCTTCCGATTCTCTCCCCCATCCCACCGGGGGGGAGTGAGTGAGCAGTGGGGTGGTGCTTAGTTGCTGACTGGGGTTAAACCATGACAAGGACCAATGATTTTTCCTATCACTGTGGTTTATTTTTTTGAGGGAAGGTTCATTTGAATGACAATAATAATACAACCAAATGAGTTTGAACATGCTGAACTGAGATAGAACCATTTGGGTTTCTGATTTATTTTCTGTTCAGTAATTCAAAAGATACACGTATTCTGGCTCTGAGCGTTCTTTCTTCTGACAGGACTCACAGAAGTGTGTATTTAGACTGGGTAGCCTCCTGTAGCCCTGTATCTCAGCTTCTCCACACCAATGTGCTGATACACTGAGACCAGGCACAATGAGGTTCCTTTGCTCCCTCTTTTCCTCTGCAGAGTCTCTGGTAGGTGGGTCAGAAAGCCAGGAATTGCCTTTATGACCGTGCAGTCTGACCTCGGGCATCACACAAAGCTATTGCCTTCCTGCAATAACACATCCTTTCTCTCACATGAGTTATATTTGTTGCATTGTTGCTTTATTCTGTAACACATTTTCTCTCTGTCCTTTATCAGCTGTGGTTGTTGCAGCCTTCCATGGGCTAAAGGAAAGAGAACACAATATGCGCTAAGGGAGATGTCATGGCCCTTCCACACATTCATTTTCAAAAAGCTTTTGTGTGAGAAGTGAGAAAAGGACTGTGATCTGTATAGAAAATACATATGGTGGGGGAGTAGCATTGTAGCTACAAGATTCAATAGCATTTACTCAGGGAACACTTTTGAATTGAGAGGATCACAGAGTACAATCTGTAAGGATACACATCTCAAGGGGGAAAGAAAAAATGCTGCTAAGGTTATACTCTTGGTTTTCTCATCAAGAAAGAAGATAGCAAGTGTGCAATGTTCAAGGAGACTGAGGAAGTCCAGTAAGTCTGTAATAATAAGTGTCTTGAAGTATTACACAGATCAAGTAAACCAACTGGACAAGTTTTATGGATGTTATTTCTCATTCCTTGAGTCTACTGCTTCTGAAAATAGTATTAGTTCTGCAACACATGAGGCAAGAGGCTGCTGTCATCTTAAATAACCCAAGGAAAAGTGAGAATTACAGAAATAAAAATGAGGTTAGAAAAAGAAGAAATAAGACAAGCTTTCATTCAGATTGTGGGCCCTTGCTTCCCTCTTGCTCTGACTGGGGGAGAGCTCTGGAGAAGTCAAGGTGTTGATAAAGTTAAAGCAGGAAGGGGAGATTCAGTCATTTTGTTTCATTGTCTAATGAAATGTGTCCCTCTTTGGAGGTAAAATATGTTAGTGAATAAAGGAATAACAGGAAAACTAACCATGAGTTTACACAAAAGGTTTGAAGACCACCTCGTAATTGTAGCAAGCCTAGGCAATGGCTGACAAGGCTAGCAGATTGCCGTAGAAGCTGGAGCACAAGAGCACTCCTCCTGCTCTTCACTGCTCCCAAAGGTGCAGTCAGTGCCAGCTTCTGACACACTTTTTTCTGCCAGTGCTTCTCTTTCTTCCTCCTTCCACCAAACTTCCGCTGATGAAGTTTCCATGTTTTCATTACTGAAGACTGAAGACCACTATATGGCTGGAACAAGACATAAAAAAATGTATTTACAGTGCTGCAGAAGTTTATTTAGTGTGCACTTTTGCAAACAGGAGTCCTGAAGCAGGAAAAAAAAAAAAAAATTGGTATAACACTTAAGAATGGATTTAAAAGAATTTATAGGAAGACTCATACAAGAAACTTAAAAAAAAATCAGTCCTTAAAAATAAGATATTCTATAATCTAGTGGAATATGATTTCCTATGAGCTCATACCTGATGCTCTTCTAATCCTTATTTGTCTTCTCCCCTTGCTTCTTGTAGCTAACGTGCCCATTGGTTGCTGGGTGAATACTATGAGACTTCCTGGCTGGTTCCTGGCTTTTGCAGGATAAATCTACACGGAGTTGTAACTGACTTTCCTCCAGAAAGTAAGTAATTTTCTCTATTTGATACAGTTGCTAAGTAATGTTTTTAGGGACTGGATATATTTGAAAGTTACCTCTGTCAAATTTGAATTTGAAATTGCCCAAATAGTGCCAAAAATTATTAGTGAACGGATTGGAACAGACACACGTAGATAGACAGTTCAAGTCTTGGTTTTGCTGGAAACCAGAATAAAACTATGTTAACAAGATGTCATTTTAAAGAAGGGCCATCTTGGGAGGTGCTGATTATCTTCTCCCATGTGTTGTAAGTCAGGGCTTGCTTGTCCAAAAAAAAAAGACAGGTTGTTAAAGAGTTTGCTTTATCTTGCTCATCACATATATATTTTAGTTAGGGATTAAAATAAAATATTTAAGGTACCAGAAAAACAAGATGACTTGCAGTGACTGTTCCCCCAACAGACATTTTCCAGACTGCTCACATATGTTGGTGAAACAAAGTGGTGCATTTGCTGAAGTAAAAAGACTCGGTGCCCAGAGGGCTGTAGGGCACATTGCTTACTCCCATAAGGCTGCAGATACCTGCTGCAAGACACGCTCATCACTTCGTTATCCCTTTCCCTAAATAATAAATGTAATTACCATTGTTTCCTGGCCTACATGGCTAGGACTGCTGGGCTTTCATTTGAGTTATGGTTTTGAGCAGGCTGATGGGTTCAGTTTCCATGAGAGCTTGCTGATCGCCTGCTATGCTTATTCATGGGAACAGACATTACCCAAGACCTGGATTTTAAATAAAATCATGGTACACATTTTATCTTGAAGGAAAAAATTATTCTTGTCAGGAATAATTTCTTGAAATCCACTTTATAATTTATCTTCTTTTTGTTGCCAGTCATCCATAATAAGTTTGAAATTATCCTGAATGTAATATAGTTACTCTAACTATCGGTTGAGCGATTTCCATGAATAATTCTTGGCTTAGGGTTTGTTTCATTTGTGAAATTCAAACAGGCCAGATAACTGTCTGTTCTCTGTCCAGCTAAACTCTTCAGAATGATCTTTCTGCTAAATCCAGGTACAAGTTCAAAAATCTCTCTCTTTGAGTGGTCCCTAATACTTGCTCATGATGCATTTTATTCAGCTACTTAGAAAAGGTGCACAAGGAGTGTGAACACAGTAGAAGTAAATTGATGTGTTCATGCAAATAACTATTAATGGTTAAAAAAACACCTGTGCTTTGTTGCATCTTGTGTTTTGTGTTTATAAAAAATGTGAGTGGTATAGACAACTATAAGAATGTAAATTCCTGTTAAAATAGTCAAATCAAGAACTGGATGGTTTTGGGGAAATATTACTGAGCTAAATATGAGCTACTGGGCTCTCTAAAAGAATAACTTGATTAAATGAGGTCAGAGCAGCTGATCCAGTGATGTCTCCTTGTTTGAAATCTTTTGATTTAGCCATGGCATAGGAACGGTATACGCGTATATATCTGAGTTATTTCTTGCACTTAACTTCCCAATGGTACTTAACATTAATGTGAAAATAGCAACTACATTTTAAAGTGGTTTCTACTATAAGGTAGTGGTGAGATCTATGCACTCTTGCAGTCTGTCTATAAATACAGTACCTGTACGTAGTAGGCAGAAAAATTCCATATGAGTTGAAACTAAGAAAATAAATCTGTGGCATGCTCTGATTAGAACAAAGCTGCCATTTGAAGGTGCTTAGAGGTTTGGAGCATCAGCATTAGTCTTGGGAGAAAGGGATTGCGATAAGGCAATTATAGATGCATGCTAAATTAATTAATCCCGCAGCTTTATCACACAGCTGATGTTTTTGAGAAATAATTTGCAGGAAAAAAAGTTTCCTCTTATTCATCCACATATGGGATTTTCTGTTCAGTGATATGGCCGAACTGCAAGCTTCTGAGTCTGCTCAAAACCAAAAAAGAAGCATACCAGAGATGGAAAAGCAGACGAATACCCACTGAGAACTACAAGGGCATTGCCAGGGCATGCAGAGATGCAGTTACAAAAGAAAATGCTTGGCTTGAATTGAAATTGGCCAAAGATGTCAAAAACTGCAAGAAAGGGTTCTTCAGGTACATAAACAACAAGCAGAAACAGAAGGAAAATGTTGGCCCGCTGTTAAGCAGGAGAGGTGAATTAGTCACCAACAACACTGAAAAGGCAGAGGTTCTCAACATTTTCTTCACCTCTGTCTTTACTAGCACTGTTGGGCCCCTGGCCTTGGGAACAAAAATCCAGGTTGATGCAAACACAGACCCACCATCAGGGAAGAGTTGGTATGTGAACCATTACAGGAGCTTGACCTCTACAAATCAATGGGCCCTGACAATATCCACCCGAGGGTGTTAAGAAAGCTGGCTAACGTCATTGCGAGGCCACTCTCCATAATCTTTGAGAAATCGTGGAGATTGGGGAACGTCCCAGAAGAGTGTAAGAAGGCTAATGTCACCCCCATCTACAAGGAGGGCTTAAAGGATGATCCAGGAAATTATAGGCCCATCAGTCTTACTTCAGTCCCTGGGAAAGTTATGGAACAAATCCTCCTGGGGGTTATCACAAGTGAAATGAAACACGGGATTGGGAAAAGCCAGCACGGATTCACCAAGGGCAAATCGTGCTTAACAAACCTGATTG
>NW_008794080.1:635419-649182 GCF_000699145.1 Aptenodytes forsteri
GGACTGGGAAGCCTGCCATATGAGGAAAGGCTGAGAGAACTGGGTTTGTTCAGCCTTGAGAAAAGAAGGCTTAGGAGAGACCTTATCGCCATGTTCCAGTATTTAAAGGGTGGCTACACAGAAGATGGAGACTCCTTTTTTACAAGGAGTCACAAGGAAAAGACGAGGGGTAATGGGTACAAGTTACTCCTGGGGAGATTCCGATTGGACACAAGAGGAAAATTTTTCACAATGAGAACAATCAGCCATTGGAATAGTCTCCCCAGGGAAGTGGTGGATTCCCAACATTGGACACTTAAGATTCAGATGGTCAGGGTGTTGGGCTATCTTGTCTAGACCGTGCTTTTGCTAAGAAAGGTTGGACCAGATGATCCTTGAGGTCCCTTCCTACCTGGTATCCTATGATTCTGTGATATGTTTTGCTTAATGTCATGGATACAGAAGATTAAATTCTGGGATAAAAGCTTATCTATTTCTATACCATAACTTTTATTGTGTTTTATAACTGTAAATTACAAAAGACAAATATTTGTATTGTTCAACGGACCTAATACTTTCTTCTGGTTGCAAATTACCACAGATAGTAGACTTTAAAATTGACAGTTCTCACTATATAAAACCAACATATTTTAGATAGATTTGTGGCTCTTTGATACGGAGTTATACAAAGATTCAACTCAAATGATGTTAAACATCCAAACACCAAGCATTTAATCCAACCAAGTTTAAGATGTTTAAGCCTCAGTTAACTGTCTGGGATGGACTGTAGCTAATGGAGAGAGATGGGAAGTGCTCAAGCCTCACGTCTCCTGCAGGGGAAGATGAGCCCCTTCTGCGATACTTGTGTTCTTCACTAACTTTAAGGAGAGCCTAGAGAAACTACCTCAGACAGAAATCTACCCTAGCTGAGGGAAAAGGATAGTTCAGATTGAGGCTTTTAACTTCTTTTTACCAGAAAGAATAAGAAAACCAGGATCATTTATGCATGCTGTATATGCATATTTACAGAGAGGCATATGTATGTCTCTGCTATGTTTGCCAGGCTCTGAACAAATTTACAATAATTGTACTTTACAAAGTAAAGGGGCTGGGCTGGTGCATGGGGTTATGACATACTGGCACTTCTCCCAGGCTGCCAACATGTACAATTGAATATTGTTTTTCATTTCTGACCCTGCTGTGAAAAATAAGCCTTAAAAACATTTATTGAAGTGCAGACTGATGCAGCAGTGTCTACCCACATTTGCAGTCTGAACCAGTGCCAGTAAGAGATGTGAACTGGCCCTTTCATTTCAATGGCTAACTCAGATTATATGATAGTGGTGCAAAAGTCAATATTAAGTGCTACTTTGCAAAAGAGTGGGGAGGAATCACATCAGGAAGATTTACACATCTGTCTCTGAGTGGCCCTTCATTTCCATGCAGATGGAGCTAGATAATAGTACATCTCTGTCTTCTTAAAGTCATAAATAGCATCCCTACATGCTAGTGCATATATCACCCATCTTACACTTAATTTTTATGCTAAGAATAGATGTAAAGTCTAGATTTCTGTTTTGTTACACTGTTAATACTCTTTCTGCATCTGCTTAGTATGAACAACATTTTTACCAGCTTTTGAATTAGATTTTGTTATAGGAAAAATTTCTCTTGACCGTATTCTAAATTAAACTCTCATGCCTTTTCAACCTGCATACATTTTTTCGCCAAGGATGATACTGAAAGTATTAAGGAGTTCATTAAATGTTATGATTAATTAATTTTATTACAATAGCACTTAGAAACCCTTGCTGAGACAGGAGACCTATTGCACTGGGCGCTGTAGGGACACATAAAAGAGTGAGTTTCTGCTTCAAAGAGCTGAAAATTGAACCAGAAAAGACATGTTTCTTTTGGCTTCAAGGGAAACTGAATAAGGGCTTTTGTGATATTCTTGAACAAGCTGGAAGCCCCATGTTTCATTGAAACCTTTTCTTTTTCATTCCACAGTTTCATAAAAAATATATAATGAATGAAGCTGGATTCAATTTTCAATTAAAAGAATCTCAGACTATCTGCTCCTCTGTCTCCCCACAGCCTGCTCCTTTTGCTGTCTTCATTCTTTCTGTGCAGGAACTATACAACAGCACTATGTTCCCTGTTCAGCAAACCTTTCAAACAGCCACATTTGTGTCTTGTCATCACATTTCTGATATTGAATTTTCACATTTCAAAAGGGATTTTACTTCTCATTTTTGTTAGCTCTGTAGGTATGTGAAAATATTCAAAACTTTTAAAGTAGTAAAAAAGAAAAGGAGCAAGGAGAGAATGGCCTCCCCTCTCTCATTCTCCTTTCTACCAGCTCTATTAGCAAAGGAATTAGCAAAATGCTGTACGAGAAGTGCAATAGTTAAAGACTATGCTCTCTCTTACCACTAGCCTTGAGTCAGTTTTTCTTCATTGTACAATAGGAAGAGAAAAAAGGAAGGGAGCAGAGCTGAAGGTTATTGCCTTTGTTGATGCAAAGGCAGAGAGAAATCTACCTTCAGAAACAAAGTAGATCAGCAAGCTACCAAGTTCACAAAAAAAGTCTTGCATTGTGCTTGGATTTAGCCTTTTATTTCCTAAGTTTCTGCTCTGCATCTAGTGAAATGTCCCTCCAAGCTCCCTCCTACCAGCCTAAGAAGTTGGGAAGAAGTTGAAATGAGAGGGGAAGGAGGGGCTATGTGTGCGGGGCAGCCCCAGAGGGTGCCAGGCAAACTGTGAAGTGACTGATTAGTGCAGACAGTGACGGAACAAGTTCCAGCCAAGCGTGATCGCTTCTAAGAGGAAACAGCCTTGTTTCAACTTGACTATTGTTCCCTGATAATCTGCGAAGCTGGAGTGGAATTCAAAGCAGCATTGGTCTGAGCATTAATCTAATGCACAGTGGTTCCTTGCAACTTGCTCTGATCTCCAGTGCCTTTAATCTTGCAGTAAATTTTGATTTGATTTCTCTCTATGATATACCTCCCCTAGAAGACAGTAGACAGGGAGCTGAGGGAAGCTGCCCAGGCCAGTTGAACTATTGGGGGGCCTGCCTGAGGCCATTGTGAAGAAAAAAAGACAGGTTCTCAGGCTCTCTAATCTATTTTCTCTTATGAAAAACAAGCTGACAGTTTTAAATTGAGTAAAACAAGTGGCTAAATCACCTTCTGAAAATGAACTACTGAACAGGAACACAACCTCTCCCATGAATTTCTATAGATGACAACCAAGTTCCCTGTAGTCTCTCTCTGACACACAAAACTTATTTAGTTTTCTGTGGAATCGGGTGAATTATATTAGCTGACTCGGAAACTCCACGAGGACTACGTCTGTGTGCTCCAAAGCACCTGGCTTTCAGGGGTGTAAGTGCCGTTTCCCACTCTAAGCATGAGGTGCCCCAGTCCCAAATCAGTTGCAAGGCTCATGATGCTCAGGAAGACTAGGACTAGATGGTCCAAACCCAGGCAGCAGGACTCAGGGGAAGCCTTGGTGCAGTGTGAGAGTCAGCTCCTTCCCCAGATTTCTTGTTGTCAACATCTACCTGTTTCTTCTGGGGGAGGCTGCACCACCAGATGAAGCAACCTTTCGTACGCAACTGTGCCAAGCTCCGGCAGAACTTCGTTCCGTGAGAGGCAGCCCTGGCTTTCCCTCAGCTGGGCGATGCTGCCCAGTGGCAGAAACGTGGCTGTGTCCCGCTTCCCTTCATTTCGGCACGTTCTGTCAGCAGCCTTGTGTTTTACTCGGTCTAGTGAAAACTTGGGATCAGTTGGGGTCTGCCATGGGAGTCGCCATATTAGTGTTTTTTCAGGAAATATAAACCAGGCAGACTCTTGCCAGCTGCTCAGCTATGGAGCCAAATGGAGCCTCTGAAAATATTTTAGACCGTGTGCATTTCTTCTCCATCCCCAAATGTTAGGAAGGTAAAAAAAAAAAAAAGTCCTTGTAAATTGAATTATGCTGCTGTGATAATTTTGTAACCTTCTATTCTCATTCTGTAAAATTTCAAAAAAATGAGCAATTCTGTAATGGAAAATGAATTGGCATCTTTCAACATTTTTTAAATGCTTTCATTGTTTTTCTCCCTCCTGTATCAGGAATTTTATTATAATTGATTTTTCCCATTTCTGTTGGGTGACTTTACATCTTTTTTACAAAAAAAAGGAATGGGAAAATTTCTGACTAGACTGCTGATAATCACGACTGGGGTGAACCTGTTACTATTATGCTTGTGGATTATTTAGGAAATAGCACAGCGAGATAGACAGCTCTTAACTACTGTTCAAATAGCTTGGCAGCACATGAAGCATGCAGACGAGCCCTTTATGCCATGCTGCACAGCGCTATGCTGTGTGGTGGGTTAGCAAGCCATTTCAGTGCCCTGAACACCCGTCTCGCTTCACCCAGGCTGCCGCTCTGTTTTCCTGTCCTGTGGATATGTCAAGGGACTCCAGTTAGCTGAACTGTCAGTAATGGTAAATTCACCAACCAGTTTTTAATAAATAGGGTAGTCCAAGAGAGACGTCTGGATTAAACTTGAAGCAAAGGTGAAAGCAGGAGGTGTATTTCAGGCACAGGTGTATGAGATTTGCAGAGGAAGAAAGGAAAGTAGGCATAATAGGATGAGTGGATTATTTTGTTCATTTGATTGATTTTCAGGTGCCTTAGACGCTTCATGTTCTGCTGTTTCCAGCTTCTTGGTGCGTGCCTCAGTTTAAATTTTCATAGTACTCATTTCACCGCTTAGCCATGTCATGTTGCGTTACCCCGTAGCACCACACATCAAAAGTTAACAATGGAACAAACACAACAATTACTTTAAACTAATGCTGCCCCTCTTTCATTATTCAGTGAGTTACCTCAGGGGCTGCCAAAAAGGAAGATCTTGGAACTAAATTTAAAGGAATATTTACATAAAGAGAGAGAGAGTGTGTGTGTATAAGTTAGTCATTTTGGTGGTTTTTTTCTGTTCACTCTATTGTCCTCTTGGGAGAAAAGAGACATCATTCAGTACATGAATTAAAAGAAGAGGGAACAGGCACAAACATGAATTCTCAAAGAAGTACTTTATACACACAAATACTATCTTTAAACTCTACATCTTTCATTTTAGGAAGGTTTGTATCAACCTTATGCTTATTATTGCCCTATTTTACAACTCTAATTTGTAATATCATTGTACCTTCATAAACAAAGTTAAAAAAAGGAGGGAGATAGTCTTGGTGTAGTGGCTTGATGATGAGTTAGAGCAAGATTGTGCTATTATTGTACAGTAAAATATTTACAGTTAGTTGGTGTCCTGATTTAGGAAAATAGCAAGACAATCTTAGTGGCTTTTCCTTTCTTCACACAAATGCTTGGAGAACTAGTGTGAATGGCAGAATTTGGCAAAATATTGAGCAGGCAAATGAGCACAGTAATAAAATAAACAGGCAAGCTGATCACAATATGGAGTCATACTGATCATTCACTTGGCATGTGTTAGTGCTAATTATTTATGATACTTCATACTGTGATAATGAATATTCTTTGGTATGTTTTGGAAGGCTAATGAAGTTCTACTGCCAGATTCTGACACCTTTATTTTTAATTATCTATCAGTTATCATGTACATGGCCCCACTGACTTAAGAAGGAGTATCATATCTCTGAACATGGGATAGAGGAACAGACCTTGGCTCTTAGAAAAAAAGCAAAAAATTGAACATATATGTGACATAGGACAGTCTGGATCAATGAAAGGTTTTGCACTGATGTCCTATGGAAGCAAGAAATATATCTATTTTGATTTCAAGAGGTGTCTTGCCGGAAGAGATTATCAAAAAGAACTCCAGCAGAGGACACAAAAGCATTTAGAAAAGGCACAATGAATTTTGACTGCCTTTGAATCTATTTATCAAAGCCATTGCTGTTACCATTTCGATGCAGGTGGAACAATAATAAATATCGAACAAAGCAACTCAATCTGTATTCAGAGCATTACAATACATGGAAAAGTAAATGAAAAAGAAAGCAAGCTTGCAGAGCCAGACCTATTGACTACTGCTACTTCTATTCCTCATTGAAAATGAATGGTGAATGGCGCACAAAGATCTGCAAGATATTTACATTACTGCGATTAACATATAATAAGAAGCACATTCGGTAATGGGACTTTATTATTTAACTGAATCAATAATCTTTTACATCATAGGAACATAATTCAGCTGTAAACCTTGACGCTTTCTTTCATTTTAAGTGAATAACTTTACATGTCAATTTTCAGACTCAGCGGAGCCATATTATTTCCCTAGCTGCCATTTATCCCTATAGGAGGGACTTTGTGCCATGAATAGGCCCCTGTATGATAAAGAACTGCCTCTTCTGTGGAGGACAGGCAGTAGGAAGACTCCACATTCAAGTTGTGAGTCCTGGCTCGCACAGGTGCCGTCCCCTGGCAGCGGGCAAGTATGGCACCAGCAACTCTTTCTCGCCATCAGTCCTGGTTCATAATCTTTTAAAGATCATGGTGTCTGCACAGCCTTCCTCCCTTGGATTTTTCTCCCACTGTCCCTGTATTAGGTCCTTAAAGAAAATCACTAGAGAGAATTTCACCTTGCTCAGCCAGAGCGGCAGCTGAGGCTGAAACCTTCCAGGCACTCAGCAGAGGCTATTCTAATAAACCCTCCTTCAGAGGCAGACTAGATTTTGCATAATTCCTACTTCAACCAGAAATTCAAAGCAGGTCCTTGATGATATAAAGGAAAAACAAATAAAACCTGAACATATTGGGTCATTATAAAATGCAGTTAAACATCCCAAGGACATCAAAAGATCACAGAAAAAATGACAAATGCTCAGTTCACTGCTGCTGTCTAAAAGAACCCCCAAAACCAAAAAAACATACCCCCCAAAAAAAACTTAGTACAAAATTGCAGTGGATATGTCTTCTGGCCAGATCTAAAGTGCTCTGAGACCAATGGCAGAAACCTCTCATTGCCTCCATTTCCTCCTCTGGCTTTTGGGTCAAGTCATCCAGTATAAATGAGCCTTTTATCTCCATGATTAGTGCCTTGCAGCAGATGATAAAAATTCAGTATCTCTCTTTTGTCTTGAAATTTACAAGGCTTACAGGTTTTGTCTGATTTCACCTGAGTATTCAGCAAACAGCCTAGTACATCTATGTTTGCTTTTGGTCATTTGATCTGTCCTTTAGGCAGTCATGCAGGCGTTTTTCATTTCAGATATCCTCATTCACAGTGTGCTGCAGCACTTTCCCCAAGCTGGTTCAGACCCTTAGAGCAAAGCAAAGAAGTGGATTTTAATTTTGAGTTGCAGCTGCTGTTGTCAAAGTTCAGTGCATTAAGCACGGATTTTGTTTTCATTGCTCTCTCATAACACCAGGAACTACATTAACTACAAAACACATGTGCTTAATGTAAGTAAAGTAATGGGGAAATATATTGTTCTTGTTATTTGAAGTGTCACACAAGATCTTGGGTTCATTTCAGTAGCACAATGAAACCAAGCTGCAGTTTTCACAAAGGCATAGTTTTAGATGCTTAAAGTGAATAGATGAAATGTTCTTTTGTTTTCTTTTGCTGTTGCTTCACAGCAACGCAACAAACAACTGCCTCCATGTTGTGGCAATGAAGATCGCTTCCTTCTTCTAGCTGCCTTCAGTTTCGTGGGAGTTCAGGGAGGATTTGATGATCCCCCCTTGTTTACAGCCATATCCCCATGTTCAATTTTACACGCTTTGTATTGTCTTTTACCCATCTATTTTCTCAGCTCAAAAGCCATTACACTGCAACTAACTACAGTATTAAACTACAGCTTGAATAAAATCTTATGGGAAATGGAATGAGTTGGAGAAAAGCCCACAGTAAATATAAAGGATGGCTTGGACATCAAACATACGTTAAGGTATAACTTCCCCAGCTGGCTAACACAGAAAGAAAAGGGCAGTGTTGCTCACCCTCGTGAGGCTGTCATGAGTAAAGGTGTGCAGGCTATAATGTCAGTCTCTCTCTTTGCTCACCCTCCCTATATTGCTTCTGTTTCCATTGGTAAAATTTTCATCTTTTCTACTCTACTTTCTGAGGGTTTTTCTCACCCTCTTCATTCCCTGGCTGTGTGATTGAATAGGTGAGAAGATACCTGAGACAATCTCACTGCCTGGCTGGAAGAAAGGAAGAGGGAAGATTGGTGTTGCTATGGACAGATGTTAAGGTTACTTCAATCCCTTTAGTATCATTTTGGCTGCAAAAGGGGTGCAGAGGAAAGTGCTTTTCAGAAGCTGCAATAATCCTATTATTTCTTCTTTTTTTCCACCCTTGACTTTAAAATGTAAGTTCTCTAGAAAAAAACATTAAAAAGCAATAACATAAACTGTTGTAAAGTTCATCCTGTATATCAGATTGTTCTCTTTCACAGAGGCATATTCCATACAGCCCTTTCTGTGGGCATATACATGACATATATGCACATACATCAGTGTGTTTGTACCTTTATATATATTTATTATACTCATACATTTCGTGCATGCCCATAAAAAGATCAGTGTATTTATGGAGAGCCAAGGTCTCAGCAACCCACTGGAGCTCACTCTCATATGCTGCCCATAGGCCATTCGTAGCCGTGCTGCAAGTGGCTGTAGAGTTTTAAGAGAACAGCAAGTTGAAGCTAACAGAATTGTCTGCATGTAGAAGGACCTTGGGTCACCTTTCTCTGTCTCATGTTTTATAAGGGCAGACAGCAGCCTGCACTGATTTTGTCCAAACTTTTCCAATCTGGTTGGCTTGGACAGTTGTCTACAGGGTGTCAGTGAAGCCCTGATGCAGGCTTGGGGTGACGTACCCCTCCAGCTGAGCCAGCACACTTCAGCATGTCTCTGGCTCACTCATGCATCATCTGCAGGAAGCAGAGGTTGGCCCTTCACTTTCTCATTGCTGACGCTGTAGCAGCTAGTGATGGCAACCTGAGCAGAACCACGCTGAACAAGCAGACTGCTGAGACGCTTTCAACCAGCTGACTCTACGTTAAAAGCAAGGCCATGTCCGTGACCAGAATTGTAATACAAATCAAAAGGCCGTCACCTCCACCCATCTCCTGTGGCCATATTTAAGAGATGAATATTATGGAAACCTTTTTCAAGTTTAAAGTGGCATCCTGATTGTTCAGGCCTGGAATCTCATGCAATTACATATCTAAATCTTGTTAATGGTGGATTCCTTTGTTGCAAAAAAAGAATTAAATCGCTATTTGAACAACTGGCTACAAATGATGAAATGGATATTATCATATTACCAAGCAGAGATTTGTAATCAAATGATAGTTCTTTTTATGACTTGTTAAAGAGGATTTCATGGCATCAAACCAGTTCCTAATAAGCAGATGTTCATGATACAGAGGAGAAAACATTTTTACACTTGGCATCCTTATTGGAAGTCTCAGTCCAAAAGCCAAGGAATGAATATAGAAGGTGCAAGTGTATGAATGGAGCTGTGACACTCACTAGTTCCTTTACTATTTCTGAACTAAATTTTTAACCTAGGCTGGCTCTGCGACAAGCTTCTTCAGTTGCAGTTAGGGAGCATTCACCACCATGCCCTGTGCAGCTTGTGCTCAGGACTTAGGTTCATAGTGTTATCAATCAAGCAATGTAAAACAGCTTGAAATATCACTTACAAATCAATTAACCCAATGATTAGTTAAATAAGTTATAAAGCTTACCAAATATGAAAAGGCCCTGTATCCCACACTATCTCCACTTAATGGACAAATTGCATGAAGTGTAGAAACTGTTCTTCAGATTTCAGTGAGCTATACAGTAGCAAGAGAAGAGTTTTTTCCTTATAGAAGATTTTGAGAACCTTGCTATGGCGTTGAGTTCTTGACATTTCCATCTCTTCCAAATATGAAGGTACATTCCCTCCTTAAGTGTTTGAAAACTTTTTTTTTCAAAGCCTCCATTTTCATATCTTTGTTTAGCTCTTTTTTTTTTTTCTGAAAAACTTCAGAAGCACTGTATAACCAAAAAGCACTTGAAGGCCATAACTGACTATAAACTCTCCTCAGTAATGTATGGACTTCCCATGAGCTGACTGCAAGAGAGCTTTCAATGAATAATGATGTTATCACTCTTCACCTGCTTTTACATCCTTTTCCAGAGATGAGAGTCGGAATGCTCTTCTTTTAATCTGTTCCCAAGGTTTGCTTTAATTCTGTCTGATACAATGTGTGTACATCCTGTGGAAGTCTGTCAGCATACAGAAGTTTCTTACTCTCCTACCAGCTATTATAGACAATCCCAACTGTAAACTGATTTGGGTGACTTGAAACTGCAGACATGTGAGCAGAAGCTGAGTGTCCTACAGACTCCCACACTTACTCTGAACTGGTCTGGCTGAAATGCAGATGCAAGCAATTAGAAAAAGATATACAGGCTTAGCATCCTGCTTCAATTCTCATTCAGCTTTGCCTAGCTACAGAGCATGGACAGACATGTATGAAATATGAAGGATGTCTCTTTGCCACCTTCTGAATAAATTATTAGTTACTTATCTGAATGATTGGTTTAATGCAGTTTTGGATTAGTGTCTCATGACATGTAAGGTCAACACTGAGAGTTTGATGCCCCAAAGTACTGATGTTCAGGTTTTCAGTACAGCCCAAAGCAGAAGTTTATAGACTTTTCAAACCTGAATTTTGGCACCTTGGGATCAGGATGTTCATTTCATACAGGCAGGTTTTGGAAGTCTGAATTCACAAATAGTGAGATACCCAGATAATGCCAGGGAATTAAACTATTCCAGAGTAGTTCTTCCGTAGAGTAAATAGCAGAAAATCAAATTAGTGGTATGATGCAATTGTCTCAACTACATGCCTCTGTGTGAGGCAGATGATGCATGGAGAGAGTTAGGAACTGCATAATGCATGAGTTGAGAAAGAATAGTTTTCAATTAAATGTAAGGTTGAGAAAACCTGCACAAAATTTAAGAGAGAGGGAAACAGACCAACACTATTTTTTAAGGCTTTACTTCTAAAATATTTCCTAGCCAAATTAATAACATAGGCACAAGTTACAATAGTGTAATGTGAAGCCACTGTGCATTACTAAGCCTGGCAAAAATGATGGTAATTCATCACTTCTTGCTTCATGGCATTTCCCAGTGCAGACTGACATTTCACGTCAATGATAGAAAATGTGCTCTTTGCCTGAAATATCTAGAACACTGTACTCATAGACAAGAAAGGACTTTTCCTTAAGCTGCGTACGTACAATGAACATGTACAGTCAACTTGTGTCTACCAAGTAATCTTTGCATGTTACAGAAAGATAATCCAGGCCATATGATGAAGTATAAACACTGCTTTTTTTCTCACATTTAGTCTCAACTTTGCATTCTCGAATCTTTCCTTTTCACCATGATAAATAACATCACAAGTAACAAGTTGCATATGCAGTTGTTGCTATAACTTGGTCGCTATATTGCTACTAAGAAAATATGACAGCCTTAAAAACTGAGGGTGGGGAAACACAGAATAAAACACCAGATGATTCCAAAGGTTTTTGCAATGTTGGCCACTGTTTCAAACACCAATATCATCTGTTCAATATCATCTGCACCTGCAAAAAAAATTCTGATATTTCAAAAGCTGTCTCCAAGCTAGGTTTGCAGCACTGATGCTGTACTTTCCCTTGGTATTACCATGGAAAAATATAAGTTTGGAGGCAGAGTAACAGCTCAAGATCTCAGTAAACTTTAGATAGTCCTTTCCCTTTCCCTTCTTTCCCTTTCTCTTTCCTGGTCAAGACTGGGATTTGTTCCCCTACTGCAGAACCTGTGGCAAAGGAAACCTTAGATGGAGACAAAAAGGATACATCTGCTTGACAAGGACAAGATAGACCTGATCATATTGCCCATAAAACCTCAAAAATCTCATGAGTTAATCATATAACTGTCATGAAATATTTAATGTGCAATCCACCGAGCTTATGCATTATCCCAGAAATAGTCAGACAAAAGGGTTACTATTCATGTGTTTGACTTTTGGGACAGGGCTGTGCTATTATCATTTATTTTGACCTGATAATCTAGTGCTGCACAATGATGGCAAACAGGTAGTAACAACCTTGGTAGTACAATTCATAAAAGCACATCTTCCAATAAAAATGGTGTGCATGCATGTGTGAAGAAAGGAACACTGGGGTGAAGGGAAGATGTTGGGGAGTTAATGAAAACTTTTCTAACTGAAGTAAAAAGAGAATAATTCTAGACATGGATGACAAATGGGTTTCCATAGCAATAAGTAAAGTTATTCCCCTCTTGCTCTTTCACCACCTGAACCCCCCAAAACTGCATGTGGCACAGGAGGTTTATATGATAATACATGTGAGAAAAATCCTGACTGAGCAGTCTGCCCTGAGCAGAGCCATAAATGCTCTGTTGCTGTGTGGTCTGCCATAATAATTCAACATTTTTTCTTCACAGTTATGACTGTTTCTTTAGCAATACAATAATATTTATTCCAACATAAATGTAGTTTTGATAAACCATAATGCTTAAAGTATATTCATATTTATTCTATATCTTACAAGCTCTATTGGAATTACCCAATTTTTAGGTTTGTCTCTTGCTTACATAACCCAGAGCCTGCTTTATGGCACCATACTTACAAGTGAATTTTTCCTTGGGTTTCTTCCTGCCCTATGCTACTCATCCTAATCACAAAAATTGAATATTAACATTTCCATGAAATTTTTTCCCCCATAAGTCTCAAAATGCCTTAAAAATGAGAAGCATCTTTATGCATGCTTAACAACTGGGAAAACGGAAAGCAGAGAGGAAACGTTTTGTCTGTGGTCACAGAGTGCATCACACAGAGTTTGGAATAAAACCCTAATTTTTTCAACAAGCAAGAAGACTTAATGAATTCGGGGGTGTTGTGCAGACACAACCATCGTGCTTCTAGTTGTGAAGCTGGCGTTGGCACTTCTTGCAGGGTACACCGTCGTCAGTGTTAAACCTTCCTCTCTAATGCACAATCTGTGTTTCCAACCCCATGTTTGATAACAAACACTGTAACTTATTTCACATACCTTGCCACTTACATGAATTAAAAAAAATGCTTAACTATGAGTATTATTTGCAGAGCTGGTTACATAATAGAAAAGCATTAAAATATGCCAGGTAGAATAGAAGGATATATGCAGGTGAAAAGGAAAGAAAATAAATCATGATTATGAGAACGTTGCTTTCTTTTTTAAGAAATTCACGTTTTATTTACATTTCTTATTGTTAATCTGTTATTCAGTGTGTCACAGTTGGTCTTGAGCCCTCAACATAGATACATACATATTTAGGTGCCGCAGGCCTGAAAGCTGCATTGGAGATTACTGTATTGTCTTGTTTCCAGCCAGTAGAAAAGGATAACAATCTCTTTTCTCTTATGTATTTAATGGTTGTTCTTAAATATCATTATTTATTAATAATTTTGAACTATGATAATAGTAATAAAATACTCATAAAATCATTACACGTAACACTGTAACCTTTGGGAGATGGGCAATCACACAGTGTTTAGCATTAGAATTATAGAATCATAGAATCGTTTAGCACCACTAAATGTCCCTAAGTGCCTCATCTACACGTCTTTTTTCCCTCCAATCTAAACCTCCCCTGGCACAACTTGAGGCCGTTTCCTCTCGTCCTTCCTTTGTTACTTGGGAGAAGAGACCGACACCCACCTCGCTACAACCTCCTTTCAGGTAGTTGT
>NW_008794080.1:650457-669705 GCF_000699145.1 Aptenodytes forsteri
GTAGACCACATCCACAGCCTTTCCCTCACCCACTAGGCAGGTCACCTGGTCATAGAAGGAGATCAGGTTAGTCAAGCAGGACCTGCCTTTCATAAACCCATGCTGACTGGGCCTGATCCCCTGATTGTCCTGTATGTGCCGTGTGATGGCACTCAAGATGATCTGCTCCATAACCTTCCCCAGCACCAAGGTCAGGCTGACTGGTCTGTAGTTCCCCGGATCCTCCTTCTGGCCTTTTTTGTAGATGGCTTTCACATTTGCTAACCTCCAGTCAACTGGGACCTCCTAGTACTCAGAATGCCAGTGCTCCCCTCTGTGCAGGACGCTGATGTAAGATTTGCCATTGCTTGGCTTCATGCGTGAACTTTCTTACCAAAAATGGGCCATCTGGAAGACGATGTTTAATCTCGCTTGAGATATTACCTCTGGGAAAGTAGAAAAGAAAAAGGATGGCCTAGCTGAGTCATATCTGATAGTGAAGTGGAAGAAAATGATGGAGGGTGTCTTATTCAGGGCTTTCTCACAAATGCATATATTAAAAACCAACAGTAACAACAACAAAAAAACGAGGGGGAGACTGGTTCAAAACGGAGGGAGCAATGGAAGAGGGAATAGTATTGCGCTTTGCATTTGAATCCTGCTGTTGTCAGGACTCATAAGAAGTATATCCTTGGTCATTAACTTTTACGAAGTGCTGATTTCGCAGACTGGTTCAACGGAGGGAGCAATGGAAGAGGGAATAGTATTGCGCTTTGCATTTGAATCCTGCTGTTGTCAGGACTCATAAGAAGTATATCCTTGGTCATTAACTTTTACGAAGTGCTGATTTCGCTTTTGGCTTCCACCAGTCTATCAGCCCTGCAGTGAGGGCTGTCTTTCTGCACCCAGCTAAGCCAAGTAAATTGCTGAGTATGATCCTCAAGTACAACATTTTCTCACAACCAACCTCTCACCATCTACCTAATAGCTTTGAGACAGCCTCGGTCTGTCCGACTGAATGACCACTAATGACCCAACTGTTCTTAGGAAGATGTAGCATGTTTTTCTGCCAAGACTTAAAAGGTTTCTGTTATGTTTAGTACTCATCGGGTGTATGATGCAGTGTAAAACCAGCACAAAGCAGTCAGGTGTTCTCAAAGCCATCTTTCTCCCCCCCTGCCCCCACCTTGTGTGTGTAGCCTCTTCATTCACTATTAATTACCTGAAGCTTGTGTCTACAGCACTCTGAAAAGTGCAAGCCAGGGCTGATGGTGCTCTCTATGGTCATTTTGAACAGCTAATGTATTGGTTTTCAAAAAATAAAACGGTTCTGAGATGAGAAAACTTCGATTATCCCATGTTAGGTCTTTTTTGACTTTTTACAGGAGAGCACAGGTGGGTCTGAAGACTGAAATGCACTAATATAAATCACAACTTCTTTCACAACTTCACAATTTTTTCACAATTCGCAACTTATTGAGTATACAGTCTAAAGTATTAAACCAAATAAAGGTTCATGCTATGTGGTATATAAATATGCAGGAAGAGAAAAGGATATCCCTGTAAACTACATTCTATACAGAAGGGTTTTCAACACTTCTTTTAAGTGACTAAGACACAGAGAAAAAAAATGGCATGTTGACAGTGGCTGACTCAATGAAAAAACCCACCAAAAAACCCAGAAAATGGCATTCATCTGATGACTAGTGGAGGGAATGTGGATGTGTGCGCGGGACCTTCCGTGTTACCACAAACTGGTCATGCGAGGCAGTATCCAAGGAAGGCAGACATTCCTAGAAAGGAAGTCTGGGATTGTCCAAAGTACCTGTATAACCTCAAAAGAAAAGACTCTCAGAAAGTCACCAGACCTTCTCCTTTTCTTTTCTTTTCTTTTCTTTTCTTTTCTTTTCTTTTCTTTTCTTTTCTTTTCTTTTCTTTTCTTTTCTTTTCTTTTCTTTTCTTTTCTTTTCTCTTCTCTTCTCTTCTCTTCTCTTCTCCTCTCTTCTCCTCTCTTCTCTTCTCTTCTCTTCTCTCCTCTTTTCTCATCAGGAGGTTAAAATCCCACTTGGATGGCAACCAGTATGACAATGGGTAGAACAGAAGAGGGGTTGAAAATAAGGAAGCCATCCTTATGGTTAGAGTGCACAGAAGTGTTTCTAATATTCAGCAATTAAACGTGGAACTTTAACTGAACAATTTTCTCTCAGCAAAATGGTCAGTAGTTTTTCATCAAACATTGTAAAGAAACATGGATTGAAAAATAGGTTGAGCAAATATACAGATAGCTTTATAAAAAGGTATTTTTACTTAAGTGTCTGCCCCAGAAAAAACTGGGAGAAACAAGAGAAGGATATGTTTTCATAGTATGGAAATAAAATGAAACCAATGGAAGAGATTAGGTTTTTAAAGATTTAAATAAATGTTGTCTTTCACACACTTTTCTCTTTTTTTTTAAACACACTAATTAGGTATTCTTTTTCAGTTTCTCCTTGAAGAATAAATAAAAGTATCCCCTTTTAAGACAGCATTATTTTTGCATCTTGAGTGCTAAATTCACTCTGTAGCCTGAATGCTAGATCTCTACACTGAAAATCAGAATTTGTTTGGGGCTTTATCAATTCAAGAAATAAGTAGAAAAAAACGTAGTGCAGTAAGACTTAAATGAAATAAAAAGTTTTCCCAGTGATACATTACATGGAGCCTTCTGCAATACTTAAGACATAATATGAACCAATTTATACTCATCCTGCACCATCTGAGTGTGTCATTTCTGTGTCCCCTCATTGCTAGATGTCACTGTACACGACCAGCATGTCATCCTCACTTTCCTCTTTTAATACTGCCAGGCCACTATATCTATGTTTGTATGTAAAAGAGCAATGTATGAAATGCACCCGTAAATGTAAAAATGCCTCTCTTTCTAAGAAGATATTTCTCCAGGCTATATCAGACTGATTCCTAGAAAGGAAGCAATTAATCTCATGCTTCTGCTGAAGACCTCAAACTCAATGGCCATATCTGGAAAGGGGGGTTCTTCTGTCACCCCCTTCACCAGGCAACTCAGCACCTTGTTTTTTTCTCTTTGCAATACTGTCCTCACACAGAGGATAAACTGCCCAGACACTTGCTGTCAAGGAGCAGTAACCACAAAAGTGCTTCTCTGAGAAATCTGGCAATAGATTGTTTGAACAGAGAAGGAATTCAATGATGCTAATAATCCTCCTGCAGCAGGAGGAAGCTGATATTTTAGTAAACGTTCCCTTTTGATATGAACTTTTTCCCTCTCTTATGTTAGGGGGATTGTTTACATATAATAAGGAAAAAATCCCATTTCCATGTCTCCAATTTTTTTTTTTTTTCTTCTGTAGGCCATCAGAGCTGAAAATAAACCAAGCTGGCTGCCTCTGGGGATTTATAGAACTTCAAGTGCCCGTGACTCATTCCATGATTACAAAAAAAGAATACCTTTTAAATTTGCCACATGAGAGACTGAAACAGTGTTCTCAATGCTGCTGCCTGGCAGGAGAGAGGAAGAATGGAAAGGCTATACAAACTCTAGTACAAAATGTGGCTCTGTTTTACTTCCCTAGCATTCAGTGTCCACTGGAGTCAATGGAAAAAAGTTTTTAAAAAATCATATCTGTTTTAAAGGGGAAGAATTTGAAATTAGCTGTGTGTGCACTTCACAAGACTCATGATCAGAAAGAAAATGAACACTTTATGTGTTGAGTGTAGTGGATGCAGAAACAAAGATGCCATTAATAGGTGTTACATGGAATACATACGGAAAGAACAAAATGTATGGCGAGACTCTTTCATCCTGATTCTGGTGAGGATGGAAGTGAAAGAGCTTTGCTGCAAGGAGAGTGGAGATTGAATAATATGCTGGGAGCATTTCCAAATGAAATGGCAAGAAGTTCTCAGAAACAAGGAGTACTCTGAGCACTGCACCCTGCCCTACCCTCCCTGAACCAGCCACTGAAGAGTTAATGCTGCTTCTCCACTCCCACGGTGGGAAATTAGGATAAAAGGTGGCAGCTGTGCCAGGGAGTAGGCCCTCTTTAAATACAGTCTTCTCCAGGCAGGGTGCCCCTATATGAAATGGAAATGGTGTCTGGGGCTATGCTTGGTTTCAGGCTTTGCTTCTATGAAATGGGAATGGGAATGGTAAAGGTGTCGGTGTCTGGGGCTATGCTTGGTTTCAGGCTTTGCTTCTTGCATTCCACATCTCTTCTTAGTGGTTACACAAATATCTGTTTTGTTTGCTGCAGTCAGTAAAACCTGAATCTCGTCTTCTGACTGAGGACTTGTTGCGATGGTGGTCTTACAAGCCGTGGGTGAAATCTGTAAGTACCTCAAAATTGTCCAAAGCTTTGCAAATAGTAGATGGGATGCTGCAAAAATTCTGTTAGACTGAAGATATTAGAAGTGCAGGGAGAATCTACAAGCGTGTGAGAGAGGGCTGTAGTTTGAAAAGAGAACAAATAAGGGAATTAGAGTAATGTGTTTGAAAATGGGGCAGCCCATATTCTGCAATGGGTAGAGATACCTGATGAGCAAGGCCTGAGCCTCCTCTTGTGAATAGAATCATAGAATCATTGAGCTTGGAAAAGACCTCTAAGATCATCGAGTCCAACCATCGACCCAACACCACCACCCACTAAACCATGTCCCTAAGTGCTTCATCTACTTGTCTTTTAAATACTTCCAGGGATGGGGACTCAACCACCTCCCTGGGCAGCCTCTTCCAATGTTTAACCACTCTTTCAGTAAAGACATTTTTCCTCATGTCCAATCTAAACTTCCCCTGGCACAACTTGAGGCCATTTCCTCTCGTCCTATCGCTAGTTACCTGGGAGAAGAACATCTGTAGTTGCTTACCTACACACGAGATGGTCCCAGTACAAATTTCTAGCAGCTAGGCAGCAAAGTCTAAAAAGCAATGCAGTAGTAAAAAAGATAACGAAGATTAAGGCTGCTTGCTTACAGTCCTTGTTCAACCAGTCTTTCTTCATTCATTGCAGCAGGGCGCACCTTATTGAGAAACCAAAGGGAGCTAAGTGGAAAAAAAATTTGAGGGTATCAGACGTTAAGAGAAAGAATGACTTATGTTTTATGCACTCCTTGTGCATTTTTGGCTTTCTGGGGGAATTATGAGGATGGATTACTCAAAAATCAGTTCTTAAGGGAATTAATAAGCAATTAGTAGCACGATGATCATCTGTTTCTGTATTTTATGCCTGCATACCTCATAGTGCCAACCTCTGCAATGCAGAGTGTGGTGCCCTACAATTCACCACACTGAGCTCAGGGGACCCTGGCCCCAGAGAAGCTGAGCTGGGCCAGTGGGGGTGTCCTGGTTTCAGCTGGGATAGAGTTAATTTTCTTCCTAGTAGCTGGTATAGTGCTGTGTTTTGGATTTATCTGCCTGCCAGGTTAAACCACAAAGGGGGAAGGTGCTGTGTAATGTCACTGGCCTGGTCAGCTCTATGGGAGCTTATGGGTGGCTGTAGTTCAAGAAGTTGCTTTGGGAGCACAGGTGATGCGGGTCACTTCCAAAGAGGTTAAAGTGACTCTTCTTGTGTATAGCCATGGCTGCAAAGTGGTTTGGCTTTCCTGTGAAGCCTTGGACCTGTTCAAAGGAAATAGACAGAGAGGGCAGGTGGAACATTTATGGAGTAAGAAGAGGTGTTAGTGGTAATGGTTGGAGTTTCTCTTTTCCTTTTTTTTTTAAAGAAATTGTTCTTTATCTCTAAACTGCTGTGCTTGATGGAGGGGGGGAAAAATTGCTTTCTTATCCTTCTGCAAGAAAGAATATAGAGGAATGGGAAAGGAGACATGAACAGTGAGCCAGATTGTCTAGTGAAGCTGATAGTATCCATGATTGGGGATATCATCTATAAAAGGTTGGTCCAAAAGAGATGGGAAGGACTGGAAGAAAAAAAGGAAGAGATGCTAGAACTGAAGTCTCCTCTTTCTCACTCCAGTCCAGTTATTGAATCAACTGAAAATCTGACTTTTAACTCTACCTCCTCTCCTGTCTTTTGATTTTGAAAAGTTCACCTCTAATAGACAACAGGATACAGTTTGCTGATAGTTGATCCAATGGGATCATTTCTTCATGAAATCAGATCTCTCACACATGCCCATCTGCACTGAGCCCGGCATCTTTGGGTAAAGCATATTCCTCAGAAGGCAGTCTGGCATTCATTCGAAGACATTAGGAGATGTCCAATAATTCTCTAAGTATTTTCTTTTCCAACTTAAATAACGCCTATAGAATCTGCTACATAAGATACTATGCATGTGGTGTTAAAAAGAAATCAATTTCTGTAGAATTCCAGAGTAAAATGCAAAGTAGTCAATGTGAAGAGTAGACTGAAAAAATAATTAAATGAAATTAAAATTCAGGTCTAGCTTTTTCCACGCTTGTTTCAAAGTCTGTTGTCATAGTTACTGCAGCATAAGCTGGCTCAGTATGTTCACTTTCTCTTTAAAGACACATTCACCTTTTTAAGAAAATTGAAGTAACTGAGCAAATATCTGGGGGGGAAAAAAAAATCAAAGTTGTCCTTTGTGCATCCTTAAGTTTATTGAGCTATTATTTGGATCAGGGATATTCAGCCTTTATCAGCTAGGATGTATTTATTCCTCAAGGCCAGAGAACCAGAAAATAATTAGATGCATATTAAAGTACACTATAGTGCAAAACAGTTGCAAACTTCAAAAGGTCAAAATTCAGCATGGCTATTTCCCCTCAGTCTCAGTTGTTAACATGAGTTATCTAAACACATGATGGCCTCAAACTTTTGGCTTCCAGGAGCAGCATAACATTTCTATTTCTGGACTCAGGAGGGACTCAATGTTTAGACATCTCTGAAAATATTAACGTTTTAATTTTGGCTTAAAGTTTTGACAAATATCTGGGGTTACTTTGTTCTTTATTTGTACTGCTTATCCTATAATTTCATTCTTTTATTCTGAAATATCTCTAGAATTAATTCTTATATCACATTATTGGAATTGTTAAAAAGATCAATTTCTGTAGAATTCCAGAGTAAAATGCAAAGTAGTCAATGTGAAGAGTAGACTGAAAAAATAATTAAATGAAATTAAAATTCAGGTCTAGCTTTTTCCACGCTTGTTTCAAAGTCTGTTGTCATAGTTACTGCAGCATAAGCTGGCTCAGTATGTTCACTTTCTCTTTAAAGACACATTCACCTTTTTAAGAAAATTGAAGTAACTGAGCAAATATCTGGGGGGGAAAAAAAAATCAAAGTTGTCCTTTGTGCATCCTTAAGTTTATTGAGCTATTATTTGGATCAGGGATATTCAGCCTTTATCAGCTAGGATGTATTTATTCCTCAAGGCCAGAGAACCAGAAAATAATTAGATGCATATTAAAGTACACTATAGTGCAAAACAGTTGCAAACTTCAAAAGGTCAAAATTCAGCATGGCTATTTCCCCTCAGTCTCAGTTGTTAACATGAGTTATCTAAACACATGATGGCCTCAAACTTTTGGCTTCCAGGAGCAGCATAACATTTCTATTTCTGGACTCAGGAGGGACTCAATGTTTAGACATCTCTGAAAATATTAACGTTTTAATTTTGGCTTAAAGTTTTGACAAATATCTGGGGTTACTTTGTTCTTTATTTGTACTGCTTATCCTATAATTTCATTCTTTTATTCTGAAATATCTCTAGAATTAATTCTTATATCACATTATTGGAATTTCTTGGGAAGTCAATTTAGATGAAACATTTTGCTTAATTAAAAGTGTGGGGGTTTTAGGTTAGACTGGAATTTGGAAGTTAATTACTATTTTGTTGCAGGTCAAGCATAATTTATCTCTGTCACATCTGTCTAAATCAATATGGGCGATTGGCCTGTGAGCTCTCTCCTCTATCATATTCCTCTTGTGGCTTTGTCCCTCTGCATGAATTGGGCTGTCTTGAACGTGTTTCTTTGCAGCTTAGCATAATGCCTGTTACGGACTTTGCCCCTTAGCTGAGCTGTATCCTGTTTTACTACATTTGGAGAACTCCCTCTGGTCAAGAATTGCTTTATATCCACAATATGTCAAATAATAGGTACTGGCAAATATTTTCTCTATCATTCCTGTAATGATCTGACAGGTGGGTGTCTTATCTCAAGAAAATACCAAAAAAGGAATGTTTTCCTGTACAGATAGGAAATATCTCTAAAACCCATGTCATACACAAGTTGGTTACATATGCTGTTTCTGCTTTGCCCGGTGGTAAGCAGCGGTTTTTTTGCCTGGTGTTTTTGAACTATAATGTGGACTCTTTGAATCATATTTTTGTCACATTTTAAATGTTCCTAAATCCGTAATTTCATACATGTTGTTTCCAGCAGTCTGCAGTCCTGATAGCTGTTTTCTTCCTTTACAGGGAAACTTGTTTCTATAAAGCTGACTGAGAAATGAGGAGGAACAAAATGGGGTGTTAATCAGCTTCAAGACAGATTTCTAGAACTTCCTATTAGGCAATTCTCTGACAAGAGACAACAGTTGTGCAAAATGCTTGAGTATGCAGATAATCCTGAGCATATGAGAAATCACATGTTGAAGCTGAAACCCATGCCATATTTAGCTTTATACTCTCTTTCAACATAGTTATTTTAAGTTGTTTGCTGTCCGTAGGCTCACTCACTGGCTTAGAGATATGTATGTATTTCACTGGATCCGGACCTAATTAAGCAAATTCAATCTGGTTTTGCCCCTGGCTTTTCTGGCTGATAGTGATGTAGTAATTCATGTGGACTACATCTTCCCAATTTTTACTCATTTCTGAAAAATGAGATAATTCACTGTTTTCTTGTGTACTCTTTCAAGGCATGTAGAATGCTTCTTCACGTGAACTACAAAGACATAAATTAATGTTTAATGCAGCATTTTACATATGGCAATAATTACATGCTACATATTACCAGTTATGAAATAATGAAATAACTGTCTACAAATGAAAGTTCTTCTAATTTCTTAATTATAATGTTCTCCTGTTCTGGCACTTGGCCTTCCTTAAGCACGACCCAAGAAATACACTGTTGGTTAACTGCCTAGGCTACACTGTTGCTGATTTTTTTGTCCGGTATGGTCCCTTGTATGAAGGCTAAACGTGCCCTATTTTTCAATATTTTAAGTTTAAAAGAAGGAAGATTCCCATGAAAACAGTAATAAGCATGGTTTGTTTTGTGTGTTTTGGTATAAGGGTTGGTTGCTAAAATGCCTAATGAACAAGCTTTGAGAGAAGAATTGTGTGCTGCAATGGGGCTGGGAGGTGTCGATATGCAAATGCATATATGTAAGCACGCAAACACCCACTGATGTCAGAGTGAAATTTTGTAGCAAAATCAGTTTTTTGAACAATCAGTTTTTTAAGGACACTGATTATGAGCCATATTTTGATGTAAAATCTAAAAACGTTTCACATACACCCGCTCTTTCTTCCTCCTAGACATTTTTTGTGCCTAGTGTACCATGAATGGGATGGTTTCTCGTACATCTGGCTGCCTGAGGTATGGGCAGGTGGATAGGTTTAGCAGCTCAGATCCCCTTCCCTGCTTCTCTGTTCCTTGTTAAGCAAGATCTCTTTAGTATTTAAAGAGCTGTATCAGCTTTTCCCTTTGGCTGGGTGGAAGGCTTTCATGGCAGACAGCTGTAATGTGACTGAGAAGCCATGCTGTGCTCTCGGGAGGATGGGGCTAATGGAAATCCAGCCAACCCAGAGAGCAGCTTGACGTAAGACACTTGTACAGCACAAAATGCTTTCACATCACCTGCGAAGAGGGCTGTAGAAGTATATGCTTGACTGGTTGTTATGACCCAGACTGGGTGACTCAGGGGGTTGTGGTTTTGTGATTCCCTTGGGCTAAATTAAGGTGAAATGAAACCAGGTGATCAATAAAATGTTTTATTTAGGGCACAAGCAACTTAAACGTGGAAAGTGTAATAATAGACGGCATGAATTCTGTTGAGGCATTTATGAGAAGAAAAGGAAGGAGAAGAAAAAGAAAGGGAGATTTCGCCACCCTTGGATCCCGCGATGGTGACTGCGGATGTGTCGACCCTCCGGTGGCAGGTGCACATGTGGCTCCTTGCAGCGGCGCCTTTTATAGCCCAGTTCCCGCCTCTCGGCCACGCCAGCCAGGTCCATCGGGCAGTTCTGTAACTCCTGATCTCCTGCGCAGGCGCCATGGGGGGGGTGGTCATGAGAGGGTCTTTTGGGTGGTCGTGAGCCCCTTCCTCAAATGAACTCTGTATGACCTCCGGCCATATATGCCGTGTTGTCCTGCCGGGCCTATCAGAACACGGAGCTGCGCACCCTCTGGCACACCTTCCGCATCCCGTGCCTCTCGCCTGCGGTCCACCGTTGCCAATAATACCACAACCTGCTTTGCCACAATGTTTGAGACATTAACTCTTTCAGCCTCTCACACTGGTGCAGGATGACACTGGAAAAAACACAACTGTGCACCGGGAGCCCTCGAGGCGCAAAGCAACCGGACTCCTTTGTTTCTGCAAACAAGCAGGTCCAGGTTGCAGTCAGCAATACTGGTGCATTATAAATAGTCTTAATTTAGCACATCATACTAACACACACTTCACAAAAACTAATTTTACTGAAAAAGCTTTGAAGTCAACTGTAATGAGGAATTTTGCTTGTCAGCTGTCTTTGTATGAAGTTAATATTGCCAGATCATAAAACCCTACTAGATAGCTGTTCAGATCTGGAAATACAAATTTTTGATCTATCTCCCTTTTCTTTTTTAAGTGGTAATGTCCAACACCCCCTGTTGTCTCTCTGAAATGGTTCCCAAGGGTCATCTATACTAGCCACCTCCCAGCACTCCTGGGTGATGGGTTGGTCCATGAGGTGAAGAAACCCCTCTTGGGAGAAAAGATGGTGATACCAGGGTAGATTTCTGCTATCTTAGTTTTGCTTTCTCCTACAGAATTGAGATGTCCAGAGAAAGCTTCAGCTCTAGCATTTTGGCCAATACATTGCTCGAACAATCCTTCAAGCAAAGTATAGTAGCTACAATATCTTCCATGTTCTGCCTGATCTAGTAGCACTAAGATTTCTTGGCTTTATAAGAATAGATGAGTAATCTGGAGTAGATTTGGAAGGTGCAAGACAAATCTGTCTCTGCTAGTAACTGAATCAGGTAAAACACAATTCATCTGATGTTAGATGCTTCCTGGAGTCCTGGCAAAGACACTTCTTCAGGCAGTTGTACTATATTTCTCTAGTCAGACCTGTAGATATTGAAGGTTTCAGGTTATAGCTGATCTTTCAGTTGCTTTAAAGAACAATCTACTTTCTTGTGAACGTGACTTTTTGCTAGCAAACAACGAACCAGCTCCATTCTCCTCCCTTTGAAAGCTTATTCATGGTATACCATCCATGAGGGAAACTTCTCGGGCAGTTGACCCAGGTAGGGGGCGTGCTAAAAAAAAACCTATAAAGTAGCAAGAAGGAGGAGCAAAGAGATTTGAAACTATTTTCTAAAGATCCTGTTAAAGCTGGAAAAATCATGGATTTAGCCAAGCTGCAAGCAGGGAGTTCCAGCAACAGCATGGCAGAGACGTGTTGTCCAAGAGTGAGTCAACTGTCTAGGAAACATCACTGACAGTACCAGGGAAAATTTATCCTAGTTATTACTTTTGTTTGAAGAATATAACAAGTATTTTCTATCATTTGTTTCATGCATTGTTCAAAATTTAGTTACTCATCATGCTTTTTGTTTTTTTTCTCATTCTGTTCTGAACATACAATCCAGTATTTTGGTTTTTGAACATGGCCACTTCCGCTGATGTTCCTGTTTCTCAGGCATATTTTCTCCATGAACTTCCTTTCACTGTTCTTCCAACAATCATTTACTTATGTAACTTTGCTGTGTAGGTATTTGTCACTCTTTCAATTGTCAAAATATCACAGCATTTTGTTCCTTCCACTTGCCTCACTTTTGGAAACTTTGTAGTGTCTCTGGATAATGAGTATGAATGTTTAGAGTCCTAGTCGTGACCTTATGGCCTATAAAGTATGCCACATTTCAATTGTCAGTTCAGAACTGTTTTTTGACCCACTTATAGTGCTTTCCATCACAAGCACACTCTGCTTTTCCTTCTGCCATCTTTTTCTTCAAAGTTTTACTGCAGAACACTTTCTGCTTTCCTGCCTATCAGGTTGAGGGTTGTGTTAGCCACTCTGAATGCTAACAGGACAGGTCTTCCCAACAGCTGCCTCCAGACAAGAAACTCTGATGCTTCTTGCATCCTCCTTGAGAGTTGCAGTTTTCCTCTATTAGCTACTGGTCCCTCAGATTCACAGTAAAAACCTAAAAAATGCTGAAAAGATGGAAAAGTGTTACCTGATGTGATGGAAGATTGTGCCTCAGCCAGCTCCCTGCCTCCTGTGCACACATGCCACATCAGCTCAAGTGTAACCAAAATCACTTCTGAAAAAGTGAAGCTTTCTCAAATCAACCTGTTTACCTTAACAGCTCAGAGCCTTCCTGTGAGATCACGTTTCTGTTTTGGAACTTTTATGATTAAAAGATTCAAACCAAAATATCTTCATGCAATTAGCTGTAGCTGGGCTTTTAGAGGCAGATGTGCTTCTTAGTGGGGGGGGAAGTGAGAAATTAAGTTTCTTAGACATGTCAGTGATGAATCCACTAGTAGTTTAATAGTATCAGTCATGAAGGTGGTTAAAGATGGATATTTGCAGAATATAACTCAGACTTTCTCGTTAGTCAGTGAAAAAAAGACTCAGCTTTTATCTGAGGTGTTCTGAATGACCACTTGGCAAACATCCCTGATAACACAGGGAGTCTAGACTGGTAGTTTAGGTACCTAAGTTAAACAGCAACGGCTCAGCAAGTGCTCCTTGATATGTTCAGCAATAAAACATGTTTGGATGATTTTATGTAGGGTATTTTTTAGATAAAGTGATTTATTATGTCATAGAAACATCCCAGGAGGTACTCATCAATTTTAAGAGATACTGTTCACTTTATTAATATTTTGCATGGTTGTTTCCCATAAATTCAAATTCTCTTTCTAAATGATATATCCTAACCTTTTCTTTTTTAATCCTTTAATATTTTATCAAGACATTGTGTTCTTTGACCTTGTGCATCTATTAGACACTAAGTGATCAGTATATGAGAATATTCACCTACTGTGATCCCTGCAGAAGTGTAAAACAGTCATTCTGTACCAACAACAGAATCATTGTTCATGTGTCTATTTCATTTGCATGTGTAAGCATACTTTCTATTTTTTATTTTTAAGCATAGCAGAAGTGCTTCACCTGTAATTTAGCAAAAAACCATCTGTGAAACGCAAAAATCATCTCTCTGCATCCCCAAGCTAGTTTCTCTTCAGAAGCTCATGTTAGAAGATGCCAAGGGTAGTGACTGTAGACGATCTAATAAACCATCACAATGACATAAAGTCAATAACACATTACTCAGGTGTGTGTTAGTCCCTGTACAGGTATATTGCTTCTTTAAGAGATATAAAGGTTTAACAGCTTGGTCACTCCCTAGGTATGCAGTGAGCAGCACAGATGAGAGAGAAGTGTTTAGGAAGTTTGTAATAAAAGCTGGCTTAGATCATCCTATCTTCTGTTAATCTCTATTGTTGGAAGGTATCTAAACCAAAATAGTACGGTATGAGAAGGAAAAATAGACTGTGGCATTCATGTAAATAAGGCAAAGAAGTGCAGCCTGTGGATTTGTAACCAAAAGCACTGCAGTGAACAGAGCTATGCAGAAGGGCACTGACGCTGGTGGGTAGGGTGTCAAAGAAATCTGCTGACTTTCTAACACTTATTGGAAGGGAGGTAAAGGGTAGGTACAGAACATGGGTGCTTTGTGGCAGTCTCATGTGAACAGACAGGAGAAATCCAGATAGGTTTTTGATTACTTGAGCTTATTTTTTCCAAAGAATAACAGCTTCATAGAAAATAAACTTTCCTGAGGAAGCAGTCAGGGAAAATCCGAGACAACCAGTAAGTATATAGCCATGAAAAATGTCTTTTGCAGGTAGAATTGGTACGCTGAGGGACCGGGATCTTAATGGGTAATTTAATATTAGGAAAAAGTAATCAGAATAGCTGAAAAATGGGGGCGGGGGGGGAGGAACAGAATAGATATAAATAAGTCCTCATTAGAAAACATATCTGTTTATATCTGATATAAACATATCTGGACATATCTGATAAACCTGAAGTTCAACCAAGAATCACATGTATGCATCACAAGCTGACCACGACCTGCACAAATCTCCCAGGAAGGACCTAGCCATCACCCTTTCCCATCAGGCATGACCTGTGGCACAGGCAGCAGCAGGAGTGACCTGCAAATGGGAAACCAGTCCAAATTCAGTGCAAACCACTGCTTCTAGGGGAGCAGGAAAAGCAGGGTGTGTTGTTCAGGCAAGCTCAAGCAGCTATGGAAGAAGAGTAGTTTTTGACTATAGAGCAAAATGAGGAAAAAAAGGAATGATATTTTTCTAACTGATCTATGAAGTTTTCAGTTGATGTCAAGACAAAAGTAAACTGCATCCCAGAGATGAAAGATAGGGAGGGTTCAGTTTGTAGTACAAACATCTGTTTGAGATGTGGTAGAGAAGCTGTTTCCTCAGCATAGCAGGGAACTGCACTGATAAGCACAAGAAAAAATGTTACCAGCTAGGTGCTATGTGGCACATGCATCACAAAAAAGGCAGCGGGGAAAAAAAGATGTGATTTTTCTAGATATGTGTATGTTTAGGGTAGTCTGCTTGGCCATTGCAAAACCTTCAAGCACAAAACTGACTCTTGTTAAGAATAAGGCCCGTGGTGAAGGAGGGTAACAAAATGAAGGAATTTTTGTGAGGTGATGTGTGACTATTTTAAGAAAGAAAAGATAGATGTGACCCAGACCTGTGAAAATCCTCAAAAGTGAAGATACTGAAATGACGGGATATGTCCAAACAAATGGAACCTCTTTACAAAAGTATAAAAATATGTATATTTATTCCAGGCTTGGTTAGATAACTGGGAGTCTACTATTTCATTTGGTTCAATTGGACAAAAAGGGAAAAGGATTTATTGCTTTCAGAACTCCATTTGGAAGATGACATTTCAAGAACACATCTTCCGCTGTTTCTTCAGCACAAGAGATATTCCAGAAATCATACCACACCATTTTTGCATATGGCAGGATCTGAAAGAAGCACAAGACAAAACTAATTGCACGGCTGCAGATGAAGGGAACTTGAATGTTAAAATGAACTACAGAAAAATTAAATCAGTGTTGAGAAAACAAATTACTTGTGTCACATCCTGGAAAGGAGTAACTGGACTAGATTAGAACAAACTAAGAATAAAGAAATTTGAAGCAACAGTTCTTTCTACCTGTTCTTTCTGACCTTTGGAAATCGGGTTAGGAATGATTAGACACCATTGATATTACTCTAGATAAGTAGAAATCATAGCACTTCTATAACACATTGGGGAGAAGGTGGGGGTATCTTTAAGGAGTGACTAGGACATAGAGAAGACTTTCTGAAGAAAAGTAAGGTTAGAAAACAAAATGCTACTTCAGAAGCAGTAGCTGGAGAAGTATTATTGCAAGAAAACTCTCTGGTGGCATTTGGCTCAAGAGTGCAGATGCCAGCTCTGCTGTCCTTAGCTCTTGTCACTGGATGTCAGAAATGTGTCGGGGTGTTGCAGGGGGAGTGTCTATTGTATGGCTGTATAGTTAAAATATACCACAAAACTCACAAAAATGTTCTTATCATAGCACCAGCTTTTACACTGCTGAGATTCCTGTGTTGGATCTTGATCTTACAGATGTGAAGCCTAAGTTGCAATATTGTCCTGAAAAGAATTTCCAGTAGCAGATCAGTTCCTGCACTGTTTCAGAGAGATTGAAATAAAACAAACAAGAACAAAAAATAAAACATAGAAGACTCAAAGGAACAAGTGAATGAGATACAATAACTGTTCTGTATAAAGATGTTATCAGAAATAACAAAAGAAATAGGTAAGTATGTATTTAATTATGCTGAAAGCAACAATACGGGGAAGATTTCCTGTAGCGAGTTCAGGCCATGGTAATATTCACCAGATGCAGTACCATTTTCATTACATTTAGTGGATCTGCATGTGCCCTGACATTTCAGTGGTTGTCAGTTCACCTTTCCATGGGCTAGCAGAAAAATAATCCCATGGCCCAGTAAAGCAGGTCCTGAAAAATTCTAGAGGAGATGTTCAAAACCTTCCCTTGTTTTTGCAGAGCATTCAAACCTCACCTGGGTGGTCAGAATTTCACCCATGCATCTTGAGCATGATGCTGAAATCAGTAACATCTGCAAGCATCTCTCCTGATTCCCAGCATTACCAATCATGGCAAAATTAAAGCTGGTTGGACAGAGGAAGGCAGTAAAGATCCTGTTATAGTAAAATGCCATAACTCTGAAATCTTTGAAAAGAAACTTCATAACAGGGCTGGGAAGCTGGAGTTCAGTAACCAAGCAGTTGAGTTCATGTGAAGTTAGGGAATAAGCGTTGAAGTGACATGTCAGACACCTGAGGATTGCTCCTATTAGTGCAGCCACACCTGATGATGAAAATACTGGCCTGAGGTGCTGAAACAGCCAGTGAAGAGAGCACTTGCTGTGATCCCAAGAAACCATTAACAACCACCCACTGCGCAGAGAGATGACACTATGCAATTACAACTGCCACCGCATGATCCTCAGATGCCACTAATGGCCATGTGCCCAGGCACAAGCAGCAATGCTCCTTGCACAGTCTTGCCCAAAGAGTGAAAGCCTTGTGGTATTTCTATGTAAGATTAATACGCAGCTTCATTATTAATGACATCTCCTACCTGTCTATGTGCCAAGAGTGGATATACTCTACTTATGCCCACTGTGATAACTTCAAATTAATGTAATCAGGTCCTTGTTTTTCTGTCTTGGCTTTAGATCAGCCTTATTATATTCAGTCGTCTGGCATCAGCTCACTAACTGTGCTTAAGAATCCTGTGAGTTCCCACCCAGCTATTTTTCGAAAAGCTAATCCTCACCCACAGACAGCAATGGTGGCTTCCATGGGAGGGAGACGATTCATGGCCCAGGGAACAACTAAAACTTCTACGCTTCATTGTTAGCAGGCTTTGTGCATTAAGTGTCCTTCCCAGTCACTTGTAAGCTCCTGGAAATCATTTCTGCAATGATCTCAAGTCAGTATAAGTTTGCAGGGCAAATTTGGTAAAATGGGAGGTAAATAAAAATAATGAAGAGACGATAGCAATAAGAATAGTGAAGATGCTACTACTGGAAAGAGTAAGAAATTTTTTTTTTTTAAAAAAAGGAAAAGAAATTCCTTTCAAAAGGTGGTTGTATATATCAATGTTTGATATTTTGGGGGGCATGTAATATAGTTTTTAAGTAGTGATGTCTAGGAAAGCAAGTACTGTCATTAGGGATAATTTTAAGAGGTAGGGGGGTGAAGAGTAGATAAGAATCTTGAATTGTGAGAATTTAGATATTTCTAAGGTTTTAAGGCTTCAGCTAATAGGCTTATGAATATTTATTGATAGTCTGATAGATAAAACAAAAATTTAGTAGCTGCACCATGGGCAAATTTAATTTGAAAGATCTACTTCCTCCTCCTCTCCTGCAGGCTTTCATTTACACATACTGAAATCAACTCCCCCAGCCCATAAATAGACAAGTAAACAAAAGGGTTTTCCACGTAAGCTGTACCAGTAAGTGGGGTGTTGGCAGAAGTAGCTGTGTGTAAAGAGGAACAGAGACAACCTTTAGAGACAAGAGTCCTCTTCTCTGAGGCTGGCTGAGGGGAGAGAAGGACTTCTGAGTGCTTCTTCCCTTGTGCTTGGCCAGCTCATGCCGAGATGTTCAAAAACAAGGTTTAAAGGAGAAGGGAACTGTTGAGATGTTAGAGGGGTAGTGGCTAATGGTGGCTGGCTGTGCTGCAAGTGCCATAGTCAAACAAGGAGCGGGGCTGAGCATTGGCAGCTAGACCCAATGGAGAGAGATAAGACCCAGCTGTTGAAACATGTTTAACCTGTAGACTTAAGATCTCTCTACGCTGTGATCACTTGCTTCTGTTTTTGTTCATAATGAGCTAACCTGCTGTGACATGTCAGACTCTTACTGTCTTTTTCCTTGCCTGGCCTTTGAAAAGAGGGATGATCACCTGCTAAAACACCTCTGAACAGAGAGGTCCCTATTTTCAAGTTAGCGCCTACGAAATTTTCCAGACTGTGTGCTCTGTAAACAGCTAGGTGGTTTGGGGTGGAAGTGAAAGAACCTGTAGCACGCACAGGAGTGGACTGCAATTCTGACTTTGAGTATTACAAGTGGATTTTGTCTTTTCCCTGTACCTAACATTCTTATTTCATAATCATATTTATTTCAACTTCTCCTGTTAGAAAATAATTTGTTGTCTCAGTTGTAGCTCTGTAATGACCCAAAGCCACAGAAGTCTGCTCCCTTAAGTCCATGTTGCGTATCTGAGCCATTGTATGATACGGCAACTGAATTAACTGCTTTCTGTCTTTTTTTTTTTAAGCTCTGATACTTTCTCTCCAAGCTAAGCATGGTATTAGTGGCAACCAACCTGAAGATAGTACCTGTAGTTTCAAATATCAATAAGCACCCTATTAAGAACAGTTTTTAGTAATGTCCATGTACATGTGTTCTGAGATCCAGGACAGGTGAGCTTTTAGGCAACAATGTTATTGTCAGAAGGTGATTCTGTTGGTTTCATTTATGTCATTTCTCAGGGCTCAGTTGTCTTAGTTTTGTGTGATTTATTTTTTTTCTTCCTAGCTAGGATTTTCTCTAAATTTCAGCTCATCACCTGCATGTGCCTCCCTTCTGAGACATGTTGTGTGAGATAGCAATGGCAGAACTCTCATCCGATGTCACAAGTACTTTCAACCATTGTTTCCTCTTAGCATCACCCATGGCATTTTTTTCATTAAGTCTCTTGGCTGGTGGTGTTATTCACAACACAGGCTATTCCTGTTTCTGCAGATCCTGACTTTGAACTTTGTAGGTGTCCTGGTTTTGGCAGGGATAGAGTTAATTTCCTTCCTAGTAGCTGGTACAGTGCTGTGTTTTGGATTTAGGAGGAGAACAATGTTAATAACACACTGATGTTTTAGTTGTTGCTGAGCAGTGCTTACACTAGTCAAGGACTTTTCAGCTTCCCATG
>NW_008794080.1:669829-697544 GCF_000699145.1 Aptenodytes forsteri
GTGAGCAACTGTACTGTGCATCACTTGTTTTGTGTATTATTATTATTATTATATTATTATAATTTTATTTCAATTATTAAACTGTTTTCATCTCAACCCACGAGTTTTTCTCACTTGTGCTCTTCCAGTTCTCTCCCCCATCCCATTCTGGGGGGGGAGGGAGTGAGAGAGCAGCTGGGTGGTGCTCAGTTGCCAACTGAGGTTAAACCACAACAGTAGGTGACTTCCTGGCAACCTGCAATCTCTTCATAAAGACTTAATTCTGAGTCCTGAGCTTATGACTGAAAAGAATGTTCTGTCTCAGTTTAAAAGTGTAGACAAGTTTCTTATTAGGGAATTGTGTAGGCTCCCTAATTAATAAGATGGGTTTTTGAACTTCAAAAATCCTTCCCTGTTTTTTAAACCTTTGCAAAATCAACCATACGATTAAAAAAAAAAAAAATAAAACCTTGTCTCCTTTGTCTTCACTGAGTCAGTAGTCCTCAAAATATGCCAGTACAATGTTATGTTAGGCTCCTAAACATTCTAAGAAGTCAAATCCTTTAACGTACATGTTCCTTTTCACTGCCATGAATTTTGCTTTTCAGACCCTGTTAGAGGTCTTTAACCTTCTCTAGTCACTGTTCTCATTGTTGAAGGGTTTGTCTTTTATTTTTTTTTCCCAACTTTGGCAGAGCTGTTAACTGTTCTGAGGGGGTTTTGTTTGTTTGTTTCCATTTGGAGTGCTTTCCTCTGTTATACTCCCAGTAATAGAGCCAAAGTGCCTAACAGAGGTCTGCTTCATTCAATGTCTGATCAACAATGCATAACATGAACCTCTCTACAGTAAAATAACCGTTTCCAGCTGCCTTTTGCCAGAGTCATTTAAAGCACAGTTCTCTACGGCTGGCACTGTGAGTTTGGTAAAGAGACAAAGCCAAACCTCAAGGGAATTAGGGGAACCGGGAGCCTTTGCAGAGGGAAGCCACGGTTTTGCTTGGACAACTAAAGAGCTAATAGACTCCATGGGAAGCTTATGGGCCCTCCAGCAGTGAGTGACCATTCAGACTCATCACTTTATTGGTGACCTAAAGTAATTTATCAGCTTAGCATTTCTTTGCAGCCTCTTCACACTGACATTGATTTACCTCAGTAACTAAAATGAGCCAGTGTCGCTGTCAGAAATATCTTCATACTTGCAGCTTAAAGTCAGCCTAGCAGAACTTAAAAAGACTCTTTTCCTTCCCTGCAAGGAAGGCCTTATTCTCCAGACTGACTCCTGAGCTTCTGAGAACCAGGATCCCAAGCCTGACATGAAAACAAAGCAGTCAATTATATCTCAGGTCACCAGAACTTCTTAGGTGCCTTCTCTAGATGCATCATTGACTTTTGATCTTGAGAATAGGTCTTAGACCTTGTAGATCCAAAGTACTGACAAGAATTTGCTTTATGATGGGGGGGGGAGGGAATCAGTAGTTTTAGCTTAACAGCCAAGGACTGAATTAACATCAATACCATTTGCCTTCCAGACAAGGGCTGAGACGTATTGGCAAGACAGTGTGCAGAGACCTGGCTTGCAATCTTATAGCTTGGCTTGTGCAACGCTTGTAGTGCATGACCGCTTTATAGTTAGCACTCTCTCATGTTGCCAAATGCTGCTACTTACTTCCCTTTCCCCCTTTCCCCCCCTTCTTTCCCCCTTCTTTCCCCCTTCTTTCCCCCTTCTTTCCCCCTTCTTTCCCCCTTCTTTCCCCCTTCTTTCCCCCTTCTTTCCCCCTTCTTTCCCCCCCTTCTTCCCCTTCTTTCCCCCTTCTTTCCCCCTTCTTTCCCCCTTCTTTCCCCCTTCTTTCCCCCTCTTTCTTTCCCCCTTCTTTCCCCCTTCTTTCCCCCTTCTTTCCCCTTTCCCCCCCCCTTCTTTCCCCCTTCTTTCCCCCTTCTTTCCCCCTTCTTTCCCCCTTCTTTCCCCCTTCTTTCCCCCTTCTTTCCCCCTTCTTTCCCCCTTCTTTCCTCCCTAATTCATAACCTGGAAAGGATTGGAACCAGTGACCTCAAGCCAACCCTTAGAATACAACTGTTTTGAAATGGAGTTTTAACTGGAATCTTCTGACAAAAAAGAATGCTTTTCTTGCCACAAGAACTCTTTAGTTATTGCTCTAGGTTTTATTCTGTCACTTGTCACTGTTTTGTTTCACTCTGATGGAAAAAAGGAAATGCACATTTTCTTTGTAATGAAATGAGACGTGACAAACATTAAAAATTACAATATTGTATAACAGCTTAAAATTCTTTGACATTTAATAGTGTTTACAAAGAAAAATATTAACAACTAAATATTTTTGAATAGCATAATTAATTCCACAAAGCTGAAATTTGATGAAAAAAATCAATAAACAGCAATATATTGCTGTTTAACAAAACTATTCAACCATAATTAGTTACACATACAATTAATAACTTAGAAAAATATTTTCTTTAGGAAAAATACGGAAAGCCATGGCATTGTTCCCTCTTCCTATTTCCAATTCCTGAAATATTAATTTCTTACAGTTCTGCATTGCAAGAAGACATATTAAGCTTGGAATCCACATGCAGTCAAAGGGAAAACCCTGATGGGAGACAAGTACTTGCCATAAATTAGTATTTTTATGAATATTTGAGTTGGTTGCACTCATGGAGCATCCTAGTGGGTCAGGTCTGCTGTCACTGTTGCCGTGGCTATACAATTATGCTTCTCTGACGTGCAAGTGCTGTGAGAAATGGATCTGGAGGTAGACTTTCCATACGCTGATTATCATTCTGTGCATGGAAGTAGGGGAAGATTAAAATGAGGATAAAGAACGTTTTCTGTTAAATTATAAAAGAGGAGCATACTGTATGAATTGCTCTCCTCTAATTTTCACTGTGTATGTATGTAATGAAATAATGCATGTTAATCCTCATGAATCAATCAGGAATATGTTAAAAATGTTTAACTCATTTCTTCCTGCTGTGGGTGGTATTTTTAAATATTCCAAATACCCTGGACATATTCCTTCAGAGGGGTAAGACTGGAGAGGATAATAGCTGTGAACTCAACACACTATCAAAGATACTATTTTCCAGGTTAAGATCCTCCTTTCACCTATGAAGCTCTGAGTAATTTACAAGCAGGACTATTTCTAAGGTGTGAAAGTATTGCTACATCACCTAGAGCAGTATGAGGAGCCAGCAAGGCATGCTGGTCACCATCTACAGAATTACTTTTCTGCTTTCTATTGTGTAGACAGAAATTTTTCTGTTTTAGAATGAGAGATATATGACCTGAGAAAGTCAGTATAAGAAACCAGTGTCCAGTTCTCAGGGATACACATGGGTTGCTGTTTTGGAGATCCTACACAATTTCATAACAATACCAAGACTGTGAGGGTTGCTCCAAAGCTACTTGAGTAGCTGGAAACACAGGTTCATGGCCCAAGAGGATTCAAGAGAGGATCCAAGCTCTCTCATGCTTAATTCTGTGTCACCAAGTGCTCCCCAGGCACCACCAGAGATCTGAGATCCCAACAACATCTATTAATTAGTCCTCCTGTAACCATGGTTGGAGAATTGTGATGTATAGTTTAAAAAGTAATAGAAAAATGCCAGCAGTTTTCTTACATGTGTAATTAATAGAAAGCTGATTAAGTAACGAAGGGCTAAAATTCAGTGGAAGGGGGTTTGGGTGACACCATGAACCTGACGTGCAGAACAGCAGAGGTCTTTTCATTGTTACTAGATGCAGGAGCCCTGAGAGACAATTTTCCTTTTTCTGAATATTGGATTTTTACTAATAAATTATTAGAGTGTGTAGGCAGTCTATTCCTGCCTCCATCGCCATGCTGTACTGATTATACAGCAGGTCTAAGGATCGATGTTGTCAGTAAAAGGAACTTTTGCAAGAGGATTGCGTATCTTTTGGGCTCACTTTTAACAAACTAGCTGCTACCTTTATAAGTCTGTCTGGCAGATTTTTTTTTTACCCTTCTTCCCTAGAGCTACTTACACTTCATCTTCTACATTAGGTAGATGTGCATAATTCAAAAGGCATCATTAGAAAATTGAATATAAACACGTTAGGATAGCTGTATTATGAGCACCGGAACTGTTGTTATAGCTACATGAAGCTGTGTTTGGTGTGCATATAATGTTACCAGTTTAAACGAGAGAAACAGGCTACCTAACTTTGAGAACTACTCAGATCTGACACTTCCTATGGAACCAGTCAGCCTGACAGCAGTATCGTAGGCTGCTTCTGAAAAACCGTTCCAGGTAACTTTCTAGAGAGGGTGAAGAAACAGCCAGCAATACACAGAATTTTGTGTGACTTGTCTTAAAAGGAAATGTGTGCATGCAAGTTTATGGAGCACCCAGGTATTTACTTTTTGGAAGAGATTTTCTTTGTTAAACACTCCTCCCACCCTTAAAAGCTCTCAGATTAATCCTGATGCAAAATGGGAAAACCTGTTAATTGCCAAAAAATTTCACAGGATGGGAAACCCATTTTCCACAAATCTTCTCATCATAGCAGAATTTTACTTTTCATGCCCCTTGACAGGTCCCAGTTTGACAAAGGAAGCTTAGCTTTAAAAAGCTTCGCTACAAAAAGCAAAACCATTATTGGGGTTCTAATTAACACTTTGATGTTGTATTATAGAGCTGGAGGTGTATGAAATTATTCCCCAGGAGTTTACCACCACTGGGAAAGGTGATTGATTCTGCTACCTGTAGAAAGTAATAGATAATGTATTAAGGAACACAGGGATGGTTTGTTTTGTTCACACTAAGTAAAAGACAAATTTCATCTTCATTTTAATTTTTAGATGAGAGGCAGCACCACACAGAGGCACAGCTGCAAACCTCAAACTTCTGCTGCTCCATATTGGGACCCCGATGAAGCAGAACGTTAATCTGTATAGCAAACAAATGACTATCATTTTACATAATTACATTTAGTCACAACTTATAACATATTCATAAGCGCATGAGTGAGAATGATGCATTTGCTATGTAAGGCATAGAAATAGTGGACCAGCTTGGGCTTTACCAGGATAGGAGGAGTAACAGAAAAGCGATTTGCCAACATGTTAGAAAACTCAGACTTGTGATTTGAGTCTAGCTATCAGTTACTTGTCCTTTCTGGTCTTTTTATTCAGATGGGTTTTACTTCTGTGCGTGATTGCAGATTGAGGCTTCTTTTGTGGTGTGGTATTGCATATAGTGATCACTGGGGAAAAAGGGCAAAAATTTATCTTTCTCCAGAAATGCTTCCACTAACAACTTATGATTTACCTGGAAATGAAAGAAGGTGGATAGAAATTAGAGGGACTTCCAATAAATGTCTTGTATCTCTAACTATTGTTCTTATGACTGCCATTGTTCTATTACCCCAGTGATTAAATAGCAGAGTAAAGCTTCCATAAAGTTTAAGTCCACATGTGTTTCTTTCCCAGAAGAGTATCAATAATCTTAGGCATCATTTTTATTCATCCTTGATTATCAATGCTTGCTTCCTCCTCTCTTCCCTTTTTTCTTTTCTTATTTTCATCTCTCCTTTTCTCTTTTACTCTCCTTTTTTCTCTTGATTTTTACAAGTTGAACAGGGAAGCAATCATCCCACCAACTGTTATAAGCAACTGTTATGACATTTCTACCAGTTCCATCTCACTATCCCTAGTTTACATCAATTCCTTTAATTCTGCCATTTTTTTGAGCTACTGGACATCTATTTCTGAGGTTTTTTCCATTATTAATTTCTTCTATTTCTCTGAGGTTTAGACGCAACTACAACAGGTTTTGGAGAAAAGAAAAAATAAAGCCATGTTGTAAAAATCTGATATATTCTAGTATAATCAATTAAAACAAAAAAGGCGGCATTCAACTAAAAAGTCTTTTGTTTTCTCCTGGAAATAACAACTCTGTCAGATAACTCTCTGTACAGAAAAGAATCAGTCTCCAGTTCATTTATTTTCTTTTTTTTCAGCTGGCAACTCACTGAGGGATTGCAGAGGGCAGCAGATAGCAGATCAATAGCACAGCCAGGAGCGGTAGGATGGAGATTTTGCTCCTCATTCCCGGCTTTGCCAGGGCGCTTAGCTGACAGGGTGCTCTGAGGTTGCATGTTTGGCTCTGGGTGTTTGAGGGGTTCAGCGGCAAAGCAGGGGGAAGGATTTGCAAATAAGTAACCCTGTAGTGAATGAGAACTACTTAAAAGGCTCTGGGATGTATAATAGTACCCTGGTTTAGGCTGTATATGATTCCATGTATCCACTTTACAAATCAGCTAAGAGCCCTAGATGTTAATGTATCCCCCTTGAATAGCATTGCATTTAAACAGGAGGTGAGTAAGAGGGATGACAGTTTTTCTTCTGAATCAAAACCTTAGACTAAATTCAGCTTTGGGAAGGTTGCCTGCCATGAGTGCTAATATTCCTAAAACAAGCTAGTTACTCATATCTTTTTACTTAGCTATGTGACTATGCTGTGTTCAAAAGCGATGCAGTCAAAGAAATCCCGAAGAGAGCTTTTAATGCAATAGCAATGTTCGTATTCAACTCCCACCCATTTTACAGAAAATTAAATGTGATAGTTTTTAGAGTAATTTTCATGAAACTCTACTGCATTCTTCATAAAATCCAAATAGATACATCACAACTGCAGTTCATATGGCTTGTCTACTTTCAGAGATTTAAAAATCCCAGAACTCTTTTTTCATGCATTCTTAAGCACTGCTTTAAAAAAAAGTACGTTGTGGGAAGAAAAACTCTTCCTCAATCAAATTTTTATTTTTATCCTGGAAATGAAATTTACTAAATTAAAAAGACACACCTTGGAAATGAATTTGCAAATGATGTACATTTCAGGCCATCAGTACTGTCTTTTTTTTTTTTTAATCTAAGCATTTAATCAACTTATGATTTACCTGGAAATGAAAGAAGGTGGATAGAAATTAGAGGGACTTCCAATAAATGTCTTGTATCTCTAACTATTGTTCTTATGACTGCCATTGTTCTATTACCCCAGTGATTAAATAGCAGAGTAAAGCTTCCATAAAGTTTAAGTCCACATGTGTTTCTTTCCCAGAAGAGTATCAATAATCTTAGGCATCATTTTTATTCATCCTTGATTATCAATGCTTGCTTCCTCCTCTCTTCCCTTTTTTCTTTTCTTATTTTCATCTCTCCTTTTCTCTTTTACTCTCCTTTTTTCTCTTGATTTTTACAAGTTGAACAGGGAAGCAATCATCCCACCAACTGTTATAAGCAACTGTTATGACATTTCTACCAGTTCCATCTCACTATCCCTAGTTTACATCAATTCCTTTAATTCTGCCATTTTTTTTGAGCTACTGACATCTATTTCTGAGGTTTTTTCCATTATTAATTTCAACTATTTCTCTGAGGTTTAGACTTCTCACATAAACATGTCAAAGCACCAGCTCTGTCATTCTGAAGAATGTGCAACTACAACTCAGGTTTTGGAGAAAAGAAAAAATAAAGCCATGTTGTAAAAATCTGATAAGCACCAGCTCTGTCATTCTGAAGAATGTGCAACTACAACTCAGGTTTTGGAGAAAAGAAAAAATAAAGCCATGTTGTAAAAATCTGATATCTTTATCTAGTATAATCAATTAAAACAAAAAAGGCATGATTCAACTAAAAAGTCTTTTGTTTTCTCCTGGAAATAACAACTCTGTCAGATAACTCTCTGTACAGAAAAGAATCAGTCTCCAGTTCATTTATTTTCTTTTTTTTCAGCTGGCAACTCACTGAGGGATTGCAGAGGGCAGCAGACAGCAGATCAATAGCACAGCCAGGAGCAGTAGGATGGAGATTTTGCTCCTCATTCCTGGCTTTGCCAGGGCGCTTAGCTGACAGGGTGCTCTGAGGTTGCATGTTTGGCTCTGGGTGTTTGAGGGGTTCAGCGGCAAAGCAGGGGGAAGGATTTGCAAATAAGTAACCCTGTAGTGAATGAGAACTACTTAAAAGGCTCTGGGATGTATAATAGTACCCTGGTTTAGGCTGTATATGATTCCATGTATCCACTTTACAAATCAGCTAAGAGCCCTAGATGTTAATGTATCCCCCTTGAATAGCATTGCATTTAAACAGGAGGTGAGTAAGAGGGATGACAGTTTTTCTTCTGAATCAAAACCTTAGACTAAATTCAGCTTTGGGAAGGTTGCCTGCCATGAGTGCTAATATTCCTAAAACAAGCTAGTTACTCATATCTTTTTACTTAGCTATGTGACTATGCTGTGTTCAAAAGCGATGCAGTCAAAGAAATCCCGAAGAGAGCTTTTAATGCAATAGCAATGTTCGTATTCAACTCCCACCCATTTTACAGAAAATTAAATGTGATAGTTTTTAGAGTAATTTTCATGAAACTCTACTGCATTCTTCATAAAATCCAAATAGATACATCACAACTGCAGTTCATATGGCTTCTCTACTTTCAGAGATTTAAAAATCCCAGAACTCTTTTTTCATGCATGCTTAAGCACTGCTTTAAAAAAAAGTACGTTGTGGGAAGAAAAACTCTTCCTCAATCAAATTTTTATTTTTATCCTGGTAATTAAATTTACTAAATTAAAAAGACACACCTTGGAAATGAATTTGCAAATGATGTACATTTCAGGCCATTGGTACTGTCTTTTTTTTTTTTTAATCTAAGCATTTAATCTGTTAGAGAACATGGGGCAACAATAGAAAAAATCTGTGACCACTGGAGTACTTCCAGCTTCAGCCTTTTTTTGCTTAAATAAATCTTGCCTTTATGCAACTCTTATCAACTCTCTGGTAGTTTCCATGATATAATGTAAGTTTTATGCAAAGCAGGACATTATTTTTCCTTTCAATGGGATATCTTGTACTAGTTTATCTTGTGGTTAATCTCTGGCCATAGGCAACAGATGAAACAAGTAGTTACACACTGAGTTACTGTAGTCTTCTGTAAATGAGGTTCCACTGAAGGATTCAGTACTCACCTGTGGGGTTTCTGTCAGGGGGCTCCGACTTTATCCTCCGGTTTCATTTTGATCATGGGAACTGCAGGTTTTCAGTTCTACTGGCCACCTGGCTGTATGGCTGACCCAGGCATCTGAAATTTGAAGCATCAAAGAATAATTAAGACTGTGGAACTTCGGACCAAGCTTTGGAGGCATGTTTTCCTTTAGTTCTTGATGAGAGAGCAGATGGCTTCTGGCTTTCCTTTTTGAACATTGTCCCAAAGAGCCTAAGGCCAATATTTCTAGAGGTCCACTCTTTGGTAAAACTTACAAAGAAATACATTGCAAAACATTTATTCTCTCTGGAGTCAGCCAGCCTTCAGTCATACGTGACTGGTATGATATTTGATGTAGAGAAAATAAACACTACAGAGAATTCAGGGACACCAATAGAAAAGGTTGGGATTTAGAAAACATGAGATACAAGAACAACTGAAAAGAGTTGAAGTAGTGAAGGGTAAGAGAAAACTGTGAAGAAGACTGAAGGGATGGAGGAGGGGAGACATAACATTACAAATATGTAAAAGGCTTCTGTATTTAGGGAAAAAATGTATGGAGAGAACAGTTATATTCTGGAAATGATTGTCTGGAAGAAATGGTAGAAATTTTATCACTGAAAGCTCTCTTAGGGAGGGTTAGATCAACACCTGACAAGGTTTTGAAATTACATACCTTCAGTTCAGTCTGTTATGGACTCCTTTATCTCATGATAGCAATTTCTTTTCTTTTGTGAGTGCACGAGGTGCTGCACACAGGCTGAGCTGTGCTTGGTTCTCAGAAGTATGGTGTAAATATGAAAACTCCTTGTGAAAGGGGGAGGGGTTACTGGGGACTTCCATAAGCAATGAGAAGGGATGTAATGGGAATTAATGAAATGTGTTTGCCTAAAAGACCATGAAAGCTCCTCTCAGGAGTGCCCTACTGTGAAATGTTTAATTCAGAGAACCTTAGAACCATAGACAAAATAATTATAAGTAATTTTTGGTATTAGTAAGTTTAAGTAAAATTAAAATGGCTTAATACATTTTTGGTGTGGCTAGTAGGAGGCATTAGAATAGAGGCATATTCCAAGTGATCGGTAACATGATAGCTTAATACTGTGTAGTGAATTGTTTTATTACATATAGAAATGTGTTATTGGAAAATAGAGATGCCTTCCAGCATATGCTTTTGTCAATGAAATTATATAAAGAGGATCCCTAATATCAATCAACCTGATCATTCAGTGCTACTAAAAGCTACCTTCTCATTTATATTTGCTATGCAATTACTGAACTGTGTTTCAGTAGGAAGCTGACAAGCCCCTTGGAAGCAATAAAATAGATAAGTTCTTGAAGATCACATTCCAACCCAGCCTTCTATGTCTCTATAATCTTTAAAAGGTTTCAAAACCTATGGGATTTCTAACTGACCCTCATAAAAATGATCTACAGTTTTGAGGATTAAATAACACTTGTGAAGAAACCTGTTCTCAATCCAAAAAATGACCCGGTCTGGAATGGTGGTGAAATCTGAGAAGAAAAATGTAATGAAAACTTGTTTTCTAGCCATTATGAAAGGGATTTCCATGCTGAAGAGACAGCACCTGTGCTGCACAGGAGAAATCCAGAAACATAACTTCCTTCTGTACATCAATATACTCCAGCCCTGCCAAGAGTCAGTTTGTGGTACTTTATAAAGATAAGAGTGAGAGGATGAAGGAGAGCAGACTTTAAAAGTGTCTATTTTCTCAACAGCTTAAGAGGATTTAGCATTCATTTCCTGATGACACGATAAATATTGTCTTGGGCAATTCTTAAAACCTAAATTTGCCTAAAGTGTCCTAGCACCCTGATAACAAGCTCGCAACTGTAACAAATACTGTGGGGTGGGTTTTGGTTTTGTTTATAGGATTAGGTACTTGGCCAAAAAAATTAAAAAGAAACCAAAAAATAAAATTACTAGGAAAGGTTTTCAGGTTTCTGTAAAGCTACTGTAGTAGATGTAGGAGAGCAGAGAAAAAGAATGAATTTACCACACAGTAGAGAGTAATATTGTGATGAGTCAGTCATAATTTATGCAAGTGCTGTGGAAACTTTTTACCTGAGATTTGTGAACACAGTCCAAGTTCAGAAAATTAAGTGAGCTGCTCATCAGTCTATGTAGAGTGATAGTGTTAGGTTTATCAAATCTCTGGGAGTTAAATGGCAATTTTATCATCCAATTCAATGTGCTGCATGATGGCATCAAAGAGGTATTTTAGGATGTTACCTAGGCCTCCCTTCCTTGTAACTTTGAGGAAGAATAATCTGTTTTACACGTTTCTTTTTACACTATCTCAGTTGCACTTTCTGACATGGTTATAGTGTCCATCTCAAAACGCAGGGTCCTTTTCCTCCGATTTGCACAAGTGGTTCAGATCATGGTTACTTACTGCTTCCTGCTCTGCTTCCTTACCCATATTCCACAGTTATGTTTTAGGATATACAGGGCTTTGGAAAAGGGGTAGAACTCCAAAATTCACCCTGATATTCAAGTCTGTCCTTCCTACAACGAGCCATGCAGAGAGAATAGGGCCTGATGGTTACTCCTTTTAAAGTAACACAGCTCAGAGCAGAGTATCTGCTTCCCCTCAGGACACAGTTACGATGTGATTATTGTGATTAATGCTGCAGGCTAAAATACACCTGTAATAAATGCTGTCCTGATGTGCTGTGCAGCTTCATTTGAGCCCTGGCCTGGCAGAGCTCAGGCCCCTGACCTGTCTCTGGTTATCTATCCAGCCAGCGTCTACCTCAGACATGTCACAAAATGACAATGTGTTTACCCCAGGATCATTTTGCCTTTGTCTATTGGCTTTAGGCTTTGCCCATATCCTGCTTTCTTTATTGCAATATTTCCCTTTCAGATCTGGGGAGACACATGAATTATTCAAGGAACAGGTGTATGTATGCAGTTGCAGTTATCACAAAACTCTCTTCAGAAGTAGAACGCCTTTTTTTTCTTGAGTTTCAGCAAACTTTACAAAAGATCTTATCTAACAAGTTGGCACAGGCAACAACATATGCAACAGAAAGCAGTAACTCAGCAACAGTATGATAACACAATTTAGAAGTTATCTTTTATAATACATTACTCTAAATCAATTATGAACTTTAACGGTCACATGACAGAGGCTGATGGAAGATGACATAGTATATTAAGTAAATGCTTACTGGTCTGGGGGCCTGCATCTCTTCTTGTGTCCAAGGCTTTCCTCAGCCCCAACACACAGTAATTTCTATTTTCACAAAGTTCAGTTTATTAGAGTATCTGAATGTCTCAGGGCAATGGAGGGCACATTGTAGCTGAAAGATCAGTGAGAAAACAGCTTCCCGGGAGAAGTACCCTGTAATTGAGAAGAATGACTAGTTACAAATGAATAATTTGCCTTCCTTGGGAATTACTGGGTGTGATTGCACTTCAGGCCTGTCGTCACTCCACTTGCTGTTGGCCAACACGTAATGTTGGCTCACTGTGATCCCATTAAACCAGCAAAAAAAGGAAACCGCAGTAATTATGACTCCTGTGGATTCTGTGTTATTCTTCTACTTGGTGTCCTTTTCAGAAAGGGGACAGCTGGGCCTATATGGAAATCAGTTTTGAACGTTTGTTTTAGGAAGAAAAGGTTGATTTGTGCATGGTTCACGACTTGAATTTTGCATCTGGGTAATAAAATAAGTCAGTAACAAACAAGTCAGAGGCAGCGTGCCTGTCCAAGCTTCAGGCTAAGCCAAGCAAATTGCAGTTTCACATAAGTTCCACAGAAGTGGTAAAGTGGGCAAGTTTCCTCGGGGTGTTGCCTAGAGATGATCAGGCTCTGTGAAAGGTTTGCCAAGTCGCCACAGCACTGGTCAGTTTGAGATGTTGCCTTTGACTGTCTTCAAATCATCTTTTATAGTCTGAGGCTCAATATCCCTCTATTCCTGTTGCCAGAGATCTGGAGACAGACACGTTGCTATTCACTGAGAGTAACTTTTCAGCCTTGATGCTGTTAACCTATGTCATCCTCATTCCCAACCTTTTAGTGCCTTTTGCAAGATGCTACGTTGGGCTAGCTACAGTAAAAGTACATTGCCGTTTAGCAGATTTTGGGAAAGCTCAGCAGTGAAGGTGTATTGTATCCAGCCTTGAAACAGATGCTACCTTCGCTATGGAAAGGAATATGAAAGCTTCAGTTTGACTGTGGCATTTGGAAGGAAGAATGCCATAGGAAAATCTGTCAGGGAGACTCTCAGGTACTATGGAGTTACTTGGGTTTTTTAGGAATTTCTTGTGACAGACATTATAGGGCACTTCATTTTTAGATAGTGATCTCTGCGGAGAAAATCACAAAAAACTCTTGGCACAGAAAAAGAGTCTTAAGGAAAAAAGTCTTAAATGGAGTGAGTCAAAGGGGAGAGAGGCTAGGTGGTTTGGTTAAAAGGAGCACCATCACAAGAGGAACAATCCCACAGAAAGAACTGAAAAATGGAAATTGCACATTGCAGATCCTCTTAAAAGAGTTTGTCTGGATCAATATGTTTTGTATCTGAGCTACATTCTTCCTCTGATTACAAGATCTTATAATGAGAGTTAGATATTTGTTTCCTTGCATTTCCCATAGGGCACTAAGCACTCTGCCAACACGAGAGAGAAATAAAGAAGGTGGATTAAAGGCTCATTTATACATATTGCAGAAACTTCTTCAGGACTTAGTGTTTTCAGTGATGGAAATCCCAGAAGATCAATGACAAGTCAGTATGATCAGTATCCTTTATTGACATTGTAAACCCTCAATAGGGGTCTGCCTTTATGACCAAGAACAGTAATTACATTTTAAATTGACTAATGCACATTAAGTGGTAAAACCAGTGTTTTAAACTTCAGGGGTTGTAAGCTGAAACAAAATTCAAGTTAGAAGTAATTTCAAGTGAAGGGGAATTTGCCTTGGGAGTAAATGCACAAAGGAGGAGGTAACATACCTCTCACTTAAAAGTTTCTGAACAAGACAGGAAGATATGCTTTAGCTGATTAGAGACTACTCTGCTCACTGCAGGAGGAAATTCTGCTACTTTTTAGACTGATGGTTGGTTTCAAGGACAGTGTGATCCAGTCTAGTCTCAGGTCTATAAACCCTTTATCTGTAAAAGGACACTCGCTGCTGACGCTTCACTGGAGAGGGAAGAAAGGAATGCACAAAGGTTTGCCCAACCAGTGCTTAAGGCTGTAGGGCCAGGGAATGCTCCTGTCAATAAGGAGAGAAGACTGAGTCTTCACTGGTTGACCGGAGTCCAAATGCCCCCAGGAATTTTGTCAACAATGCTTGAAAGCGCAGCTCCAAATACTGTAATGTGTTTCCTCGGGAGCTGTGTGCAGTGGCTTTGCCACCTTGCCTCTGCTGTGGTGTGTTAGGAGTATGGCCAACAAGACAGGGAGACATTTAGTGTAGATATTTCTCTGCTAACTAGATTAATTAAAAATACTTGCTTGTCAAAACACCTTCCCCTGATTCCTTTGTTGTAGCTGAAACTGTCAAACTGCTGCATCAAGCTTGCGGCACAGCCAAAACCCTCATTCGAAGCTCTGTTGGCCTGGCACAGAGCATGGCTTCCTATCGCTACCTACCCAGTGGTGCTGCCTTACATCCCACCTGCTTCCTGGTAGGAGTTTCAATGAATTCTTCACCACGTTCCTTCAGGCAACAGCACAGGAATAGCCTCTGACTTTCCTCAGAGATTTATATTTTTTGAACAAAAGTAATTCAAATGTAGCAAAAGAAATTCTTCCACTTCTCTCTCTTGCATTTCCTAGAGCTGCCTGTGCATCTAAAAAGCAGCATCAGCATGAAGATATGCAGTCTTCAGTTCTTCACAATTTCATAATGACCATACAAAAAGCATCTCCCCTTTCTTGGAGCCATGGCTGATGCACCTCTGTGCATCTTGGGTTTCTGCTAACCCATGATATAAGGGATGTTTTCTGTTTCAGCTTTGCTCATTTGTCTAACACGTTGTTGTACCTCCTCAGTGTATGTACCTTGTGAAGTGAGGCAGTCACAAAACCACATGCTGAATCAAGACACAATAACTTTTGATTTGCTGCCCCAAACATTAGACCACTTTCTCTCTTAGGACTTCCATAGTTGCTCTTGAACCTAATCCTTTCAATATACCGTGCACCTGTGGTCTGTGCCAATAGCTGGTTATTGGCTGTCATCCTTGTTTCCTATAGTTCGTCTACGCTGGAAGACAAAGATAAACACGAAAGATTTAGGAACAGAGGGATATAAGCAAACATTAGCAGCCTCAGAATGTGTTGCTTGTGGACGCTCCCGGGAGGGGATGGAGGGCATAGAAGACAGACAACTGCAAGTATGTGAAATATCCTGCCAAAGATGCTGCCTGTGCTACAAGGACTCGTGCAAATCTTTTGTTTTACATGCATGGCCTGCAAAAGGAGGGCACTATTCACCTATTCACAGCTGAACGTTTAACTCCTTTTTCTCAGTTTATGCTATGGTCTTTAACAATATTGAAGATGCTGCCTAGCTTCTTCACTCAAAGTATTAAACCAGGGTCTGAAGTGTTTCAGATTAATCCAAACTTGTTACATAGCAAATAACCACGTTGTCCTTCATGACTTCAATATTTCTCTTTTTCTGAATCAGAGGGTTTACAACAGTTTCCCTTTTGATCTGTCCCTATTGCTGGAAATCACAACAGTATTTCGCACAGAGTTTGCTAATTTGCAAAATTAGAGGGAGTCTTCTTGCACTACCAGGGACTACATGGCAATGAGGGACACTACACAGCCCCCAGAGCCCTCCTAGCAACTCCATTGGGAAAATGCCAAACCTACCAACCTCCACCATCAGCGCTCTCAGAACTGCAGCTTGACCAAATGTTCAAATAATTCCTTTAATATTATTCAGTGAAAAGCAATACAGGCACAATGATCATCAGCTTTACTTTCTCTCCCCCTGACATCTATACCTTATTACATCTGTAACTGGAATAATATAGCTATGTTTTGACAGAACATCAAAAAAGAAAGCAATTTAGAGAGGGTATACCTGTAACAAGTGATTTGGACTCTGAGGTTCACCTTCATAAAGAAACATAGGAAAGATTTTAAAATAAAATTAATGTGCACATGCTTGTTTTTCTCCTTTCAGAAAATGACAAGATTTGAGGGTTTTAAAAGTCTGTCTTTGTATCCTGATGTTTCACTTTTTTCTTTGGCATCTATTTGTGCTGGTTTACTGTCCTAGTCTTACTCCAAAGTAATGCATTTACAGCCTTAAACATCCTTTTTGTTATTATTGAAAAACAAGGCTAAATGAAACACAGATAATAGTAAAAGAATTTTCTGTATTTTAAAAATGGATTAAGAAAACCCAAGAAAGGTGTTTTAATCTTGCCTAAGTGTTCAGTGGTCCTTCTGAGCTGCAGAGTGGAAGTACCTGTGGTTTTTTCATTGATTCTAGAGGGCCATGAACTACTACCCCTCTGGGCTATGGTCTTTACAAACACAAACCAGAAATGCTGCCTTATCGCCATTTTACAAAATTATCATAAGAGTACCCTAGCTTAGGTGCACGATTCACTTATCTATGCATCACCTGAAAGGCAACAACACTCTGCGGTTGCCTGTCAGTGTGCGCTATCTGCTCTGAGAAGGCAGACCTTTGAAATACTGGTGTATATGGTCCTTCTTTCCATGTTTGTCAGTCATATTTGTAGCAGGAGCAAAGAATGACGGTCAGCTGGCAATCTGCTCAAAATGCTGATGAGGAATAGGAGGTGAATATTGCAATGTGGTTTGGGTACCTGAGCAGCAAGCAGTGCTTCTCACTCCTAAGTAGACAAAGCCTCTGAAGGAAGATGTATACCCACACGAATGCTGCCTTTCTGCTCACTTTCTGTTGGAAAATCAGATAAAAATTGTTGGCTGTAACTCAGGGCACATCAGTAAGTCAGAATGAGTTCTCCCTAGACAGCTTTAACCTTATGTGCACTCGGCTTTACTGTACGTGAAATGCGTAGATATTTTAGCAGTGTAACCACCTTCTTTCCCTTCCCTACCACAAAGCTTTTGTTTAAGCAACTTGCTGTTTCTTTTTGTTGCACTACAAGCAAAGCTCAATGATATGCCAGTAGGGAAAAGCTGTCTAAAGTAATAGCAGGATGTTCTACTGAAGCTGGTCCTTTCCTTCATTATCTTCTGCTGAAGATGTGATGAGTGATATCCATTTTAGCTTATACTCTATTGAAGTTCTGCATTTTCTTCTTTTTTTTTTTCCTAGGTTATCTATCACATGTTGAACTGACACTTTGTTGAAAGCTTTTTTTTGGGGAAAAAAAAAAGTGTTTATTATTTCCAGTTTCCACAAGATGTGAAGTGATTCACAAGGTTAACAAAATGGTTTCTTTATTACTTTAGATCATTCCAGTTCCTACCGGTTTCCTTTTTGTCCATGGCATCCCAAATTCTATTGTTTTTTAATGTCTTTAACTAGATATTTTATTACATTTGTAGTACATTAATTTCTCATTTGTAACCAGTAACACGTACTGATTAAATACTTCTTATAAAAAGCATAGAAATGAATCTGGTATAAAACTAATAAACAGGCATTATGTTCCACAGGGCATATTCCAGTGAGCAGCACTGAATTCCCATTTAAAAAGTCCTTCCTTTCAGACCAGGGTAAACTTTAAGAATTTGGACCTGTATTCTGATGCAGACTTTTAGCTTCTAGTATCTTTTGTGTGTTTTTAAGATAACTCTTTGCTCTTGAAAGTCTTTCCCTGCTTTTCTGTCTTCTTTTTTATAGTGCATTTATTTAATCGCCAAACCATAATTAACGTTTCACTTTTGTTTTCATTATTTACTACATTAGGAGCTGCTTGGTTAAAATCTTCCCACACACCAAAGTGCAAGTCAAAATATTCAAGTGAAGTGCAGTTCAGCTTTTTTCTATTTATGTTATTAAGAATTTAGCCTTGCAGGCGGGAGGTAAATCTATTTGAGTAGGTTAATGAATCATTGCCTCCTAAATATAATTAGTGCATGATAGTGAACTTATATGGCCAAATTAAATTTTTAGTGCCAGAATATCCAGTGTTAGCAAAATTGGAGCAGAGGGGTTGGAGCTTTCTCTTGTAAAATCTCTTCCCAGTTATTCTGTCAAGAGCAACTTTTAACTTGTCTCTAACTGGGAAGTAATGTTTCCTTAAATCCAGTGATCTTTGTGGGTCAGATGTACACGGATGGTTTTGTATCTTTCCAGATATGTCTACATTAGCAAGTAGTGTGGACCAATATGAGCGGATTCATAATGTAAATCAATTGGTGCTGAAGACCTGATGTCCACACGATGGGCATCTCAGGGAGTTGCAGTTCAGATTAGGTCTAGTCTGTTCCTGTGGACTGTCTGAGGGTAGAGGGCATCCAGAAGTGCTCCTGGACTCCATCTTCCAGTTATTCTTATGCTCAAGAAATCAAGCTCAAGCAAGATCACCAGATAAACTTGTACAGACTTTGTTACTGGACACCTCAGAAAGATATATAGTGAGTGATTGCAAATATTTATTGTTGAAATTTCTTCTGACCTTCTGTTGAACTCTCTTTACAGTTATTCTTACATAGATCAAATCTGTATTTTCCATGTGCCATTTGAATGATGAAGCAGACTCCCCTTGGCTGGAGGGTATACTGCAGATATTGCTGGAATTTTTTTTATAATCACTTTTCAATTTTCTTTAGCACTGGCTATTGGTTTGCATTATGTCAAACTCAACTGGGGTGAGATATTCAGTAAAAACAAACAAGTCCTCTTTTTTTATATATATTCAAATATGTGAGGATAAATGTCACGTTGTTGCAAATTGCTTTTACTTGTATTATTACAATTATTACAAATAATATAGTAGTTTGTGGCAAATCATTTGGGGTCACTGACCGACCTTATCCAGGGGAACTATGACAAAAGCTGCTTTGTGTCTGTACCTATGTTTGATGGGAAAAGCGTGCTGTGATAGGTAGCTGCATGCAGTGATGATCAAATATAGTGACCTTTGTGCCCTTACTTAAAAGCATGTAAATCTTCAATTTCTCCTCTATCAATGAAGTTTTTTCTCTTTGGCTCCTGTAACAGTCTTGATATAATATTCCTAAATATCTTTAACCTCATTGTTCATCCATGCAACATCTCCTCAGAGCATTGGTATCCATCCTACGACAACAAAGAAAAGAAAATAAATTCTTTTCCTTTGACATTCTAGCAGGAATTCTTGATGAGAGCACTAAGGCCAAGTTCTTGCTTTCCTTTGTAGTCTCTTCAGGTTTAGATAATAAAAGCTTAAACACTGAAAATTCATTGTCCTGAATTACTTCAGTCTCTATTCTCCCCCGAGAATAGATTTCAGTGGAAGAGAGTTTTAGAGAAGTTGTTATACCTTCCCGATGCTCGGGGACCAGCCCTGTGTCTATTTTGAGGGTGGTTTGTGAGTCAGAGTACTGAACAAGCTGCTGTTCTCTGCATGTGCCTATTGCGTGATCCCAAGAACTCTTTCAAAGCTGCCGCTGGCACCGTGTAGTGCACACGTGGTTTCCTCTCCCTTCTTGCGATGTAGTGGGGTGCCAGCTTTGGATAGGATGTGCATGGGCAGTAGTGAGGCTGCTCAGAGAGGAGACTTCAGAGCTTTTTTGTTTCTGGAAGCCTGTGCAGACCTAAGGCAGGAAAGGAACTCGTTCTGTGTGGTTGTGCTTTTTCATAAAGCGTTATGGGTCTGTTGTCAACACCATTTAGAGGCATGCCGGTTTGCTTTTTTAAACAAGTACTTTGGATAAACACTTCTTACCCTTATAAGTCTTCCATTCCTTTTTGTCTCATGTTAATGGATAGGAAGGGATTCTTTCTGTGAGTGAGGGGAAAAAATATATTCTTTTCACTTTTTAAAACCAACAGAAGGCAATTTATGCCAAAACAATTGAACATTTTTTATATTTTTTTAGAAAAAAAGAAAAAAAAAAACCCCAAAACTCTATGCTCTGCAGCTTTTCAGTATAAATAAATCATAAATCCTGTGGTAGAAAACTGATTTTTTCATAAACGTGTCCCTTCAGTTGTCACTGAGTTTGCCTTATGATTGCACAAAGTGATAGTCCTCTTCCCCCTATTCGCATCGATTTACTTTCACATGTTCTGAGATAACATGTGAAACTTCTCCTACTTTTTGGTTTAGTTAGCAAATACAGTGCTCTAGAATTCAAGTAACACCTCTCCTGCTCCAACAGCTTTCCAGTTCACTGTGAATACCCACCACTGCAAAACTGAAAGCAGAGGGGGGTTGGTTTGTTTGCTTTTAAATAAAGCAAAATATTCTATGTATATATCCTAACAGTTAGAAAAAACAATAACCTATTTTTCAATTGTCATTTGTTTGCTTGTTCTGGAAAGTAGATAATGCTAAAATAGTAGCCTCCTTGCCAGGTAAGAAGGGAGAGCCCTTTCCGTGCCCCATCAGAGGCAAGAAAGACACAAGCCTCTGTTTGCCACTCGTTGATTGACCTGAGAGCACATGGGCTTTGGGCAGCCAGTTTGCATGTGTCACTTGTTCCTTCCTGGATGAAGTCTTGTAGGTGATACAAGTAAGAGTACGGTGACACAGGAGTAAAATCCATAAGTAAACAGGCCTCAGGTACCCCACTAATTTCCTCAGCAAGTTCAGCGTTTCTGTGCTGTAGCACACAAGCACTTTTTGCGTATTGCTTCTGAGTGACTTGTATGCGAAGCAGTTTTATAAATATTGTGTTTAGGGTTAAAAAAGAGGACAGATAAATGGAATGCCATCTTTGAATGGAGCGTTGTATCTGCTTCCCTGGTTTCCCTCCAGATTGCGATAGGACAGGGTGGATGATATCTGCACTGCCTTTGTTCAGCTGGTTCAGGGAGTGCTGCAAAACAGAGAAGTGTGGTTCTAGGAGCTGTCAGGTGGCAGGAATACTTACCCCCTTCACAAAATTCACCTCTATTATCTGGATGTACAATACTTGGGGAACGCAAGAGAGCTGTAATTTTTTTCATTTTGTGTATATAGGTATGGAGAGAGAAGGAAATTTTTGTTTTCAAAGAAACAAAAATGCATAGGACAATGTTTATCAGCTTTGATATTTTCACATATACACACACTGATGATACTTCTACCTTGCACTTCTTTGTGACGGAACCCCATGTCACCTGAGCACCTATAAAATATTTTGTGTTACAGTAAAGTTGTTAAAAAGGTTTTCTCATTTTGTACTTGTGGAAATGAGGGATGGAAAGACTGAGGGCCACAGTCAGATCTCCTCCTGTAGTATTAAGGCAATCCTGTTACTGTGTCTTTATGTGCTTTGGTTTTAACAGTCATTTCTTGGGTTTTGGGGGTGTATGTTTTTTGCTTGTAGATGTAGAATCATAGAGGAGTTCAATTTTTAGTGTTTGAAATGGAGAGATTAAACTCCATGTACGTTTTCATTTTAAAGATCTATCTGCAGCCATAAAACTAATTTTGCAATAAAGGGTGGGCTTCTGTGTGTCTCTTCTGTACTCTTACCTCAAATTTCTCGGTTTATGGAACCTGAAGGGAGATGGAGGTGTACAATGCAGTGTGAGATACCCTAGTCAGGGTGGGATTCATCCTGCATTTATACCTGTTCTCCATCTATATAACTCCTTTGATTGCAGCAGTCACAGCAGCAAGTGACTAGAGTAACATGTTTGTATAAATGGGGTTATGTAAAGTCACAATTTTGGGGCATGAATTTGTATGGATTATTTTCAGAGCGAGATCAAGAGCTCCCACTTTTGTACCTCCTTCTGTTCCTACAGAAAATACCATTTTGGCAGTACTGGAGATAAAAGATAACAGAAAATGTGCATTTTTATGAAAGCATTTTACATTCTTGAGTGTTCAGCCTGTTACATGTCCTCTGGCAAACCAACTTCAGATTTGTTCTGGAAAATCTGACGCTAGAAGAGGGCTCAGTGATGTGGTTTTGGCCCATGTGCCACAGTTCCTCAGAAGCAGTGGCTGTCATAGCCTCACATGGACACCTGCGTGCTGGTTCCTCACCAAGGTCATTGCATGTGTCCATCCGTGCATCACTGCATATGAACCTTTTCTGTGATAGATGTCATCCACCCTCTCATGACAGTACGATAGGCACTTGCATCTGGGATAGAGCCTGAAATTTTTGACTGTAAGCACATTGATGTGATATTGGATGTCCCTGAACTATGTTAAATTTCTATTCTGTTTTGTTAACCGTGCACATCCTACCTAGGTCCATGGAAAAATAATTTTAACAAAGTGGGAGGTTTGCTTTTTTCATTCCATACAGAAGTATGCATTATATGTGGGCAGACTTCAAGAGTAATAGAGACACAAGAATTGAACAAGGGGAAAATGAGGACACAACCGGTTCATACTCAACCAAGCAATTTTGATCAAGTCATGGTGGCCACAGTACTTGTGATTTGAACAGAGAGCAGTGACCTACTTGCTTCACCACATTGCTAATCACACCTTACGTTTACTGTGTCAGCTTCAGTAACTGATGGATATCAAACTTTTCACTTACAACTATTTTAATTACCCTGAATCATATTCCATCCCAGCCCTGGGGAATATTAATCACCATTTTATTACATTTGGCTGGAGAAGTTGAAATTCATTATTTTAATTTTTAACTACACATTATGGAGTAACAATGAGATGGAACTAACATACACTTATTAATTAGCATTAATGATAATTAGGAGGAGAGAAAAACAATATACCAGCAATAGATTTTCCCATATGATTCTGAACAGGACAGCATAGAGCCATCTGAAGCACCTTACTTTGAACACTTTATACAAAATTATTGCTCAGCATTTCAAAAGTAAAAGTCCTTTTAACGTGAAATACAGGTCAGATTGTATTAGACTGGAATCTAATTTAATGTAGCTCCTACTACTCCCTTAATTTCCCAGAGCACTTTACAAAGCAATAACAGGACCTAGTAGTGTGATACACAAGCAGGTAAATCTATAACTTATTTGCAGTGGGCCAGTTCCAGGCTTCTTGTTAGCTTGTGTAGCTCCACTGCACGTACTGGGTGGTGTGAGGCTGATTTACACTAGCTAGGATTTGGTCCAGAGCCAGAGGTGTGTACATAAAATGGCAAAGCATATGAAATATTATTTAAAAAAAAAAAATGAAAGGTTAGCCAGGAGATCCCATTTATTCCTACTACTTTTTAGAGCCTCTTGATCCAACACCCACAGAATTTAATAAGAAGTTTTGGCTCAGATACCACATGAGCAAAAAGATCATAAATTTTTCTCTGAAGGACGCTAACAAAGGGACAAATGAGATTTCATTAAACGTCCCATCCACTACACGCCACTTTTATAAGTGAAGGTGTATTGCAGGTACAGAAGAGCATGTGGAAGAACATGTATCATTATGTGCTCAGAGGAGAAAGATGGAAATACAGTATTGTTTCTAAAACTGTTTGTTGTTTGCCCACTTAATAAATCACTGGCTTTTTGCACTGTAAGTGAGAGGCAAAATCGAGGGCAAGAAGTTGATCCTCTCTCCAAGTACTTGTCTGAAGTACTTGCGGAAGTATCTGTAGTCTCGCTGTCTTTGCAGACCCTCACTGACAGTGATCAAGAGTTGAATGAGGAGTTGTTCCTTGACACCGCAATTTTTTTTTGCCTCTGTTTTCTAACCATCTTTTCCCACTGAGGGCAGCAGCTGCGTGTCTATGTCAGGTGCCATTGGTATATACAGTCCCAGGGGTCCAAATTTAAAGAACCTCTTATCTTTTGTCACTGAATGAAAGGCTCGTGGATGACAACACTGTGTTCTAATATTAATACAAATCCAGCGGCCACTGCAGATAAATTGGAGTTTCCAAATTGCTTGTACATTCTTTTTCCCATTAAAAATATTAGTTCTGTTTACATAGCAGCTTCTGAAAATCCTGCCCTTGACCTCTGTTGCTGTTGGTATCTGAATCAAATGCCTTCTGTTTATTGTTTGCACATTTTATTTCTTGACTGGACAGCATGACCATAAATATACTACAGAAAGAAAAAGTAAGTCATATTTAGGGATTTTGCATAAAATTTGCTTTGTTACAGACTTCTTTGGTATTATGTGTACATAACAATTTCCGTTTAGCTGTACTTCAGTTTGAACTTTCTGGTTTGAAAAATAGGAATATTATTTCATTGTACACTATATATTTTGCCTATTTATGTTGAAATATCTTGGAAAGGGGAATTGCTTTTTCTGGTGCTTTTTTCCTAATAGTGTCATGGTCATTCATCTTCCACACTAAAGCATTGATTTAAAAACATTTTACTTTTTTAACAAAACTGATCCTTTTGTCAGACTTTTCCCTTTCATACATGCAAAATCTGTGTTTGAAAACACTGACTTTTGAGTGGGCTTAGTTTTTTTTTAAGCAGTTTCCAGGTTGTTAATTCTTTAATATTAAAAATAAAAAAGTGTTTGAGCATGTTGGCCATTGTTTTGGTGCTGATGGTTGCTACTGTCATGCAAGGAGCAATTCAAAACTGATAGGGAGAGCAACAAAAAGTTCTTTTAGTTCTCCAGAATTCATAGAATGATGAAAAATAAAAGAAAGCAAAATTTAATGGCTTTGGCAACTTTTATTAGGATTTGAACAGTGACTTTGACAGATATCTCATAAAAATATGGTCGGTCCTCTGGACTGTGTAAAATGAGATGTTTGAGGCTGGCTCAAGTCAGTGTCAAGACATTGCTGACAATCCTCACCATGAGGGCTGGGTGTGGATGTGGCATAGGAATAAGCTGCTCACTAGCAGACATTTTCTCCACTGCATGGGTTCATGCAATTTATGGAGTCAGCTGAGAGTTTCCATATTTTCTTTCTCTTGGTAGATGTGGGAGACATAACATATAGATGGCATGGACGTGCCTTCAGCACTGACCACTCTGTTCTCGAGCAATAAAAGTGAAGTTGATTTATGTTTGTGTTCAGGAATGACCCCAAGTTCCGGTACAATTGCCAGAAGAGGGCTTAGTTTCACACATGTATAATAGAGATATCACATGTGCTGTTGTCTTGTCTTTTATTGCAGTCAACTGCTTAATGATACTGTCTCCAGCTTTCCAAGTGAGTTCTATTAACACCTATCTCTAGCAAATTGGAAAAGGCAACTGACTCCTCCAGCATTTCAGCTGGAGGTTTTGGAAGTACTGATTATCTCAGCCTCTCCTTTATCAAAATGTCTACACTTGCAGACAAAAATATGCAGCACTAGATCTACAGTACTGTTAGCTTTCCAGGGAAATGGGAAGGGAAGTAATCTCCTGTGGGAATTCTTCATGAACAGGCAACAGCAGCACATCGGCTATTTTAGCTACTTCTTCGCAGATGGTTTGACAATCTGTTACAAGTTATACCAACATGCAGTCTTCCCTCTCTGCTTTTCTTCAAGTGATGATGTCTCTGGGTATCTAGCTCCAAAAAATATTCCCCTTCGATCCTAATGACACTCTTTGTGTGATGAGCTTTCTACAGCTACCGGCTGACCAGCAGGATGACTCCAGATCTTATTATAATCTGCCAGGTAGAAATAGATAAATCTATTAGCCCAGGCTGGGCTTGTTTCATCATTGTGACAGCTTCCCATGAGTCTGCATTCATCAGATTCCCTCAAAACAGCTAGCCCCCACATCATCTGACAGCTAAATTTCCATGACCAGACTCTAGGTTAATACGTCTTTAATCTTTATTTAATTACTCATTAATAATCCAGGTCCTGATCCATTCCCTTCCCCCCCCCCCTTTTTTTTTTAATTTTAAATTGATTACTGTATGTTTACTGGGGGACCAGACTGATGGCTAAATTTGCTGCCATGGATGTTTTGGCATGAACTTCCTGGCAATTTGTTAATCAAAGTAAAATAAGCACCTAAATGTCTTTTGCTTCTTATTAAGACATTGGGCACATCCAGTTAAGTATAGCAACAGGTTTCTGTCTAACAGAGGAGGAGGAAAGATTACTGTGCTATTGTACATGCTGCCGCAGCCACTCTGGAAATCACATCAAATACACACATAAGCACTCTCTCTTCAGACCCTGCCTTGTCAATTATCAATCCTAAAAATATGTTTCATTATATTTTCAGGTGTACTGGTGTAAATCGGGAGTAAAAATAGACCAAGGGAAAAATAAGTAGAAGGAAGACTCAGGCAGTTTTGATATACCATAACTGTCATATTTCTGAGCTATCCCCACTTTTTCTGCAAAGAGAGTATTACTGGAAGGTGAGAATTTCTGTTGTATTAGATTTAAACGGACTCTGGTTCTGATTTTCTAATTTTCAAAGTTCTTTGTCAAAAATGTATGTCAAAAGGAGAAAACCTGAGAACATTGGAAGCTGAGGTAAAGCAGGCTGAAAAGGGCATAACCTTTTCCATCCCAGTGTAATTTGTTGAACAACCAAATCACATTAAGTTTGTATTTGCCTTTCTAAATACTGGATCTGCTCAAGTTGACTGCATTATAGTGTAACTATCTATCAGCTTCCTGCATGGCATCCATGTTGAGCTTTCCTATCACCCAGCACTAGCAGACTCTCGTGTGAACTTGCACTGAGGTATGTAGCAGCTTTAACCCTGGTAGGGTCAATTCTTTACTGAGTATTTTAGTTCTTCAGCGTGCGCTCTGTCTCACTCAAGTCAGTCATGTGCCACTTTCTGCCTTCTTTTCTACTATTCAAGTCACTGAAGTTCATTTCCGTCTTCAGATCGCTTTGTTGAAGAATTATAAAAGCTCAAATGAAATCAGTTCTTTTAGTTCTTTACAGATGGAAAAATGGGAGATGTCCAAGCTGATAACCAGAGCATTGCTGTGGCTCTTCACTAGAAGCATGTGTTTAGTAGAGATAGGTGTTCCTGTGCAAGCTCTAATCCCGCAGGCAACAATAGTCACAGTGGCTTCAGTTACAGCTAAGTATCCATGGTCTTGTCTCAGCTTTGCAGCTTTCTGTGGCTGCAAATCTATTAATAATGACATAAGATCATTGCACCAGGCCAGCTTGAAAGTATATCAAGGCAAGATATCTTACCTCCTACAGTAAAAAGCAGTGGACATCTAAGACAGTGATATTTCCAAGGTATGTTCTCTGAACCTCCTGTGAACTGGAGCTTAAATCTCGAGACACATATAGTGCCTGCATGGAGAGAAATCTCAGTGGTTTTTTCTTCCAGTATGTTTTGCAATTACTTCTTGAACTCACATATACTTTTAACATCTCCAGCATCCTGTGGTAATGAGCTCCACAATCTTAATTGCATTTTGTGTGAAGGTTTTTTTATTCTTATGCTTTCTAAAATCTGTCATCTGTTCATTTAATTCCCCTTAATCCTTGCATTAGAAGAAAAATGAATAATTGTCCTCTGTGTACTTTTCCACTGCTCCATTGATTTTATAGACATCTATCATGTCTTCCTCACTTATCGAAATTGAAAAGTCTTAAATCTGCTTAGCCCTTCCTCATATAGGAGAACTGTTCCTTACCCTGCTAAGATCATGTTGTGGTTTAACCCGGCAGGCAGCTAAACACCACACGGCCATTTGCTCATTCCCCCCTCCCCATAGTAGAATGCGGGAGAGAA
>NW_008794080.1:697689-703390 GCF_000699145.1 Aptenodytes forsteri
TCCCCTGGCTAACTCCCCTCAGTTTATATACTGAGCATGACGTCATATGGTATGGAATACCCCCTTGGCCAGTTTGGGTCAGCTGTCCTGGCTGTGCCCCCTCCCAGCTTCTTGCTGGCAGGGCATGAGAAGCTGACAAGTCCTTGACTAGTGTAAGCACTGCTCAGCAACAACTAAAACATCGGTGTATCATCAACATTGTTCTCATCCTAAATCCAAAACACAGCACTACTAGGAAGAAAATTAACTCTCTCCCAGCCGAAACCAGGACAGATTCCTATCTTAGCTAGCTATGTAAATAGAGATTGCAGTATATCTAAACCATTGACAGATTTTTTTTTTTATGCTGGCTTTAATGTTAGAGGTAACAGCTCCATGGTAAATATTTGTTTTCAAGAATTCTTTATTAGTCGATGTCTCTTAAATTTTCTGCACAGTCAGGGGAAGAAGGAGGGCTCCCAGTCTCTAACTGTTGCATAAATATATTCTTCAGCCCCAGGATCCCGAATTGATTGAAGGCACAGCTTAGTGCTTGTTGCTTTCTATATTCATGCATAGATCTCATCAGATATCACAGTCCTCGGGCAGGAGACTTCCATGGAAAACAGAGGATGTGAAGAAGCATTGTGGCTAACTAGCTTAATGACAAGAATACCAATTTCTTCACTATTAAAGCCACTGTTTCTTCATAACAGTAGAGGCAACTGCCTCATGAACAGCAAAACCTGATCCATGGTTTCTGGCATTTGTAGTCAACCTATGGCCCTTGCCTGTTTCTGTTCAACGTACCAGTTCTTCTGCATCTGGCCTCCCATCTCACAGCTTTCATCTCTGGCAGCAAGGACCCATCCTTCCTGCCACTCTCACAGGGCAGCAGATTCTTCGGTTGTGCTCTGTCTTCTCAGGGGAGTTTTATGAGATCAAGTTCATCCTCTGCATAGGCCTCCAGAAATTAATCATGTCCATTTTAAGCCACAGTGTCTTTAAATGAGATCCAAACATACCTTCTAAAATGCGAGCTTTGTTTTTTCAGAGTATTTTTACTCTGTCCAAAGGACGGTGTGATACTAACACATGAGAGCATTCCTCACAGTTATAGTCCACCATAAACATGGGAAAATAGTTGCAGCTTTTGAACCCAAACACACGGGTCTATGTGAGAATCCATCTACTAGGAGAAACAGGATTGCATCAGCTTTGTATACAATCAGGATATTGTATACAATGTCAGGATTGTATCCTCATCGCTCTCTACAACTACCTGAAAGGAGGTTGTAGCAAGGTGGGGGTCGGTCTCTTCTCCCAAGTAACAAGCGATAGGATGAGAGGAAATGGCCTCAAGTTGCGCCAGGGGAGGTTTAGATTGGACATGAGGAAAAATGTCTTTACTGAAAGAGTGGTGAAACATTGGAAGAGGCTGCCCAGGGAAGTGGTGGAGTCCCCATCCCTGGAGGTATTTAAAAGACGTGTAGATGAGGCACTTAGGGACATGGTTTAGTGGGCATGGTGGTGTTGGGTCGATGGTTGGACTCGATGATCTTAGAGGTCTTTTCCAACCTCAATGATTCTATGATTCTAGGTGAGCCACTACCCAGCAAAACTGTTATAAATCTTCATTCAAATTCCACCTCGGGAAGGCACTGTGACAAAGCAAACATGACACCAAAGCCGTGTCTCTACATGAAGATGCAGAACAATCATCTGCGTGGAGCTTCTGGGCTGGGCATCCCCTCAGCAGGGGATGCTCCAATGGGCAGGAGTTTGTCCCCAGCTCTCACATTTCCAAATGTTGGACACAGAAAGGCATTCGACTGTTAAAGCACAGGGGCGCGCTCTGATTTGTGTTTCTCTAGGAAACTGCCAGTGATCTGCACTTCGTGTGTTTGGCATCTAAAGACTTCCTGGAGCAGAAAGAGGCAGGGATGGGTTTATGAGCAATGTGGCGGGGAAAGGGCATGCGCAGTAAGTCACACAGAGAGACTGTAACGTATGATAGCTTGCACGGAGATAAACAGACTGATAAAAAAGCAAAAGTTAGCTTTCTTTATTGATCTGAGTGGGAGAAAGAGAGTCTCCAATGTCTTCACAGGCCACTTTTTTTTTTCCCCTCTTACTTTGAGGGATTGAGTGCTCTTCAAAATGAGACAGCTAAAAAAACCCCCCAAAAACCACAAACACAGAACTAGACGTAGATTTAAAAAAAAGAAAAAAGAGAAGAGGAAAAACTTATATCAGCCTAGCAATGGAGACAGTACTGTGGCTGTGCCTTTGAGATATGCTGTCCATATTTGATCACCCTGGCTTGAACTTCTCCTGGCTCCCCAGGTGTCCACCAGGACACTTCAGTGTTGATCTGAAGCACCAAAGAAGGCTGCAGTCCTGGGCCTCCCTTCTGTGGATCGCACTTCTAGTGAGAAGAACACTTAGTGATTAAAGTTCCTGCACTCATTTTCACTTGTGACTTGAGTTGGAATATTCAATTTAAATCTCAAAAACTGGCAGTTAAAAGCTGCCAGCCTAGTTGATTCAGTAGTTGGAATAGTTTCCCTTTCATTTCCAAGCAAGGGTTCAGATTGATTTTTATTTTTAAATCCAGATCGCTGTATCTACCCTGTTATGAATTACAAAGAACTTTCCTGGCTGGTTCCAATCCATTCTAATCTGTCAGTCTTCGGCAGAGACTACAACTATAGGCACTTGAAATTAGATTAATTTCTGCTAAGGCAAAAAGAAATTGCTGTTTTATTGTTAGCATCTATTTCAGAACTTGGTTTTCCGAGCACCACTGGGATGTGGAATTATCACTTCAAACCCTCTGGGCCAACCTTTGGCATCAGTGCCACAAATTTGTTCCACCTCAAGTCACATCTGATTAACAACAGGATTAGATCAATCCATTTGGCACTGTGGTTAATTCATGTCAATGTTTCACCAGCATTATCATGTACTGACTGCGGCAAGGGAAGCAGCGCAGCCGCCCGGTATCTCGGTGGTTCTCAGGATGCTGTTGGCGTGGGTAGGGTTTTATTGTGGTACCCAGACCCTTTGCCTGAAAGCATTCATTGCCAGTCATCGCTGCCTTCTCCAATACTCCTATAGCTTACATGGGATGTGACCCTGAAAGTCTTTGCCTTTTGATTTCCCTGGTTTGCAATGGGATGTATAGCTCTGCCCTGGACACCTAGATCATATGTTTTGTATTCCTTCTTATGCTGTCTGGTTAAATCTCTCGGTTTTAAATCTGTGACTGCTCAATCAAGGGAACAAAGGAGAAAATGCTGACTGCATTGTAAAGCTCTCTGAGCTGGGAGGCTCATAGATCAGCTTTATTTGAGCAGTAACAGTTTTTTGGAAAAGCTACTGGCAATATGTCCCTGGGTTAGATGTGTGTTGAATGTGTAATTTGCTTTCTACCTGTTTCAAAATGATGCAGATAGAATAACAACCCAACACTGTTAATAAGCCCTTCCTCCTGTAAGGACACGTTGTTCTCTTCTTCCTCATGCTGGAGAGTAGCTTGCTTATACTAGTGTGGTCCTTTCAGTTTCAAGAGGATTTCTGGGACTGGAAGGCACAAGTAAGTAGTGTAACACAAACTAGCATAGAGACAGCGAAGGTTATGCACCTGGTCAGAGGCCAAATTAATTACCTTCATATTTTTCATTTCACTAGCTTTTCTGCTCCCCTTCAGGTTAAGCTGGCATGGCTTGTGAGAAAATAAAATAAAAATAAAAGCAGAAAATAAAACTACAGCATGAAGTTATCAGCAAACTCAATCATTTGCCCCTGTAGGAGATTCCCGCACCTGTCTGATGACAGACATCCATCAGAAGGAAAATCAATATATCTGAGTCTATTTTTTTCATATGACTGGATCTGTGGCATACAGGGAGGAAAGCTGAGAAGAAAGGTGGCAAGCAAAACTAAATTATTTCTGCATGAAAACTAGTTTTCTGTGAACAAATGAAAATATTCCTTTTAGCACTCTCTCTGGAAATCCTGTTATTTGGGTAAAGATCCTGTTGTAAATTGGGGCTTCACTGAAGTTTAAGATGGTGTTGTGGTTTAATCCCAGCCAGCAACTAAACACCACCCTGCTGCTTGCTCACTCCCCCCTGCTGGGATGGGGGAGAGAATAAAAGAGTAAAAGTGAGAAAACTCATGGGTTGAGATAAAAACAGTTTAATAGGGAAAGCAGAAGCCACACACGCAAGCAAAGCAAAACAAGGCATTCATTCACTGCTTCCCATGGGCAGGCAGGTGTTCAGCCATCTCCAGGAAAGCAGGGCTCCATCACGCGTAACGGTTACTTGGGAAGACAAACACCATCACTCTGAACGTCCCCCCTTCCTTTTTCCCCCAGCTTTATATACTGAGCATGACGCCATATGGTGTGGGACATCCCTTTGGTCATTTGGGGTCAGCTGTCCTGGCCGTGTCCCCTCCCAGCGTCTTGTTCCCCCCCAGCCTGCTCGCTGGTGGGGTGGTGTGAGGAGCAGAAAAGGCCTTGACTGTGTGTCAGCACTGCTCAGCAGTAACAAAAACATCCCTGTGTTATCAACACTGTTTCCAGCCCAAATCCCAAACACAGCCCGATACTAGCTACTATGAAGAAAATTAACTCTATCCCAGCCAAAACCAGCACAGATAATAGAAGGTTAAGAAACACTGGACCAGTATACATAACCTAGAAATAAACAGTTCTGTCTGTATGAGATTTTGCCTCTATTAAAATTAAATACCAAAGTAGGAAGTAGATTTCACATAGTGGAAGAAAATTTTAGGAAATTTTGAGTTGGGTCTGTTTGTTTCACTCTTAGTAGACAATTCATATCCATAAACATTGACATGCAGAGTCGCATTCATGTTCTTTCCATGTTCTAGGATGTGGAAGAACATTTATGGCTCACAGAGAACAGAAGAAATCTGGTGTGTCTCACATGGTTCTTGTTCTGCATGGGACATTTGTGATATATGAGCTAATTGGTTTGCAGCAAAAAGTTTTTACAAATATGTTATTACTTGCTGAATTTCACTGCTGCATTCAGGTAGTCTGTTTAATAAATATTTACTGAACAGTGAACTATATTCAGAGTGAGTTCAAAATTATTTAACTGCATTGAAATTTGAATGAGATGAACATGCTAAGGTTTGGTCCAGTCCTGGATCTACTAAAGAGCTCTTTTGTTAAGCACAGCAGAAGACAATTTGCATTAGTGAAATGCAAAATAAAGAAATTAATCAAGGAACATATTTTCTGAATAATAGTCTACCAGCTCAGCTTATGATGGATTTGTTGTTGACAATAATGTAAAATTAGCATGCACAACAATTCCATCTCCCTGTAACAGATCCATGAAGGGTTTGAACAGGAGCAGCTGGCATGGAAGAATCTGTAGCAAATCAGAAGGATACAATTACTGGGAAGCTGTTTGAGAAGAGATGGACTTCAAAGATGCGCATCAATCAGGGAACACTGGAGATTAATACAGTGTCTTGGGAAAAGCCTGAGTGAATCTTAGACAACATCATGCTATAAAGATGGATTATAATCTTAGGGCTTTATATCTCCATGAGTGTTATTTCTGTAATATTGATAAAATACAGTGAAAAGTTGAAATTAAAATGGTTCCTTTAGATACACTATTATCAAAAGGTCCCTGCTTCTCTTTTTTTTTTTTTTTTTGACTTTGATTGAGAA
>NW_008794080.1:703515-739436 GCF_000699145.1 Aptenodytes forsteri
TCTCTAATTATCATTCTTTTTAAGCTGCTGACACCAATCCATAATTTACCTGCCTACGGATCAAATTCTTATCTAAGGTATTTTGGCTTATTTTGATCAGCGATGCAGCAGCTCGTGTTCTGTACTCTGCTCTTAGTGATGAACATTTAGGAGAGAGAAAAAAGGAAAAAATATTTGATAATAAATTTCCAACGAGATCCCAGTGTGTGAGTGCATGTCCAGTGAAAGGACAGTAGAAGGATCAGAGTGCAATCCCAATCTCTGGTTGCAGCAGAGGGATTGAAATGTTCCAAGGACTTCTTGAAGCTTTGTGCTCTGTTTTCCATGGTGGCACTGTGCACTGGCCACCTCTACTTTAAGCAGGATCACTACCGCTACCATGATTGTTGATTTCAAATATTAGTTATTTATATTGCAGATAAGCACCAAAACTACCGATGCTGGGTACCATTGCCAGGTCATACATGTACCAGTGGTGATCAGCAGTGGGGAAACGTGTGTCCACCTTTAGCTGTATGAAAGTCCAACACCTAAGTGGCCTCACCCAAAACAAGCGCAAGTGTCACCCTTTGCCACACCTATTCGTGTGGCCAGTGGCACAGGGGAGGTGGTTACAGTGACAGCTCAGACAGGTGAGTTGCAAGCCCTCAGGAAGTGTGACAGCAGGCAATTACCTTAGACCAGACATTTAACTTTTTGACCGGTGAGATTAACCCCATTTTAGGTATGCAAGGGCTGGCACGCAGCCCAGGAAAACGGTTCCTGAGCATTTTCATCCAAGCGAGGGGAGAAATAACATCCTCAAATCTTAGAGCAAAAAAGATTGTTGTTGGAAAGCAATGCTAACAACTGCTGTAATCTTTTTCTAGTGAAATTAATCCCTATAAGGCACTCCAGTAAAGCTCTATTCACAACCTGTATTTTTCTCGCATCCTTTCAACAGGATTGAACAGAAGTTGAGTGGTGCCCTCTCCAGCAGTTTGGCTGGCATCCTTGACATGTAAATAATTTCATCAGTAAATCACAGGATCTTGTGATTTCTTTAAAATCCATAGCACTACGAGCATATGAAACATGGAGCGTTAGGGAGACTGTTAATAAGAAAGAATCTGTAATGAGGCAGGGAAGAGGTACTCAGTGGTCTGCAAGAAGGTCAAACAGTTGAAGCTGCTCATTGGCTTTCGGTGTATCTCCTTGGCTTAGTGTCTCATCATCTTAACGTAGATTAGATCCATTAAAGCCACAGGAACCTAAGGGGAAAACAGCAGCAGTTCCTGACAATCCAAAGATAAGCAACAAAATATAACACAACACAAGAAGGGTTGCCAGTTATACTTAGAAATATCTGGGTTTTACCTTACAGTGAAAGCAGATTTTTTTTTTTTCTTTCTTTCTTTTTGCTTTCCTGCTATATTTACCTCATAACAGGAGAGGTAGTGGATGTGATAGGGATAAATGAAGCCAGTAATTCTAGGGACAGGAAAAAACCTTGCACAGATCAGTCATATGTTCCAAAGCAGCAAAGAATGGGCTACAGTAAGATAAAGATACAATAGAAGATTAGTAACTCAAAAGTTGTAAATAGGATGCAAGCATCCAGTTTAAATAAAGATAAAAAGATCTGGAGTCAAATTATATGTGTTGGTGGGAATGTCTACGCTTTAAGTCTTTTTGGTCCAAAGTATTGCAAAATAAATATAATTCAGAATTCTAGAAAATATAAAATAGCCTTCCTACTTTTTGTTACCAAACTTCTTAGACTGACTCTCTCAGGACATCTGGTTCATAGACTTACAAGCACTAATGTTAAAGCAAGACAAAGTAAGCCTATAGCATATGATGTGCTGTTTAACTGGTGATACATAGATGTCCAGTTAAACATCACTCATATCATTGCTTCTTCTGATGAACCTGAATTTCCTTCAGCTTTTGTATGTATGTAACGTGTGTTTCAGATGATGATGTATTTTTCACGTGATACAAGTTGAAGACTGCACTAAGGTGGCTTTCTTAGTCTGATCTAACCGAAATCATCTGACCGGAAGATCAAAGCATAGGCTGCAAAACATTACTTGCTCAATTGGTTACCTAAAGGCCTAAAAAAAGGTCAGAGACAATTAAACTACATATAGAGTAGGCATATTTCCCAGGCAGCAGCAGCAGCAGCAGCAAGACTTTTCTTGCTCCTGCTAATTACATCAGATACACGGAGGCTGCGGGTGTGGGGCGACTCTGTCCTCTCATCTCTCTTGGTGAAACGGCTCCCTTTTAAACCTGCGGTTTCACGGTATGAATGTTTCACATCCTTCTAATGCAGCACCTGCTGCCTGCTGCCCTCCTTCATGCTTTCCACCATGCAGCAGCTCCGTGCATGGGCTTATTGATGATTTGATAGAGCAGCACAAAACTTGCTTCAATGGAGGCTCATAAGTAGTTCCTCTGGGAGCTGGTCAGAGCTTTAAGGACCAGTTCAGCAGCACATTAAACCCATTTTAATACAGAAAAGTGTCTAACAAACAGGTATTTAACGCTAACTGCAGTGAGATTTACCCAGTAAGCAACCACTGAATTGCTATTCTGAAAAAAGAGGCTTCTCCCAGGGATCTGGCATAAAGTTAATTTTCTTTGTGGATTCTTGTTTTCTTTTTGAAAAAAAAAAAACATTTCCTATTTTTATGCTAGGGATAAAATTAGTTGCATGGTATATATGTATATATAATTTTACCATGTTACCAGGTGAGGTTTTTTGCTTTTCTGTGTCTTTGGAAAGTCAATTAAATAATAAAATACATTCAAAAGTAAACGTGACCCTCTGTTAGCCGGGCATTCTTCTAATAAAAACTAAATCATCTCCTGCTGAGTATCACACCAATACACCTTGCTTTCTCTAGGAAAATTTACATTAATATAGATAATTCAATCTTGACTTGATGTAAAAAAAGAAATATTTTTAACTACTGATAAATATCTTTTTCAAATTATATTTGGTAGGGAAGAAGAAGATGTAGTTATAAACTGTTTTATCCCAAATGAAAAAAATAGATGAGGCTGCACTGAAGTTTGAAATGCAAAAATCTGCATTAAGAAATGCAGAATATTGAAACCGTAGTAAAACATGGATTTTAAGTGCAAATACCAGCCATTTCAATGCAGATATATTCATATTTAATGTCCAATAAATGTTAATCTTGTCTAAAATTGGATATTCTGAGATTACACAGGCATTCTGAGGTTTTTTTCTCTTTCTAAGGACATTGAAGATTCAGCTGTAACAAAGACTCATCTGACATGCAACAAAATACTTGAGTGCCTTCCTCTTCATTATATAGCCCTTTCTCTAAACCAGTTGTTCTTTCTGTTATAAAGCCTCCCAAAATATAGCTCCAAATTACTCAAACCACATTGAGAGGAGTTAGTGTTATATATCACCAGTGTCGCTACTTATGTTCAGATACAGCGCTAATATATCTAGTCTTAAGAAGAATAAACATCATGAAATTTAGATAAAATGTTGAGTGTAATTTTAAAACAGATGGGTTGTGGTTCTTGAAATTCAAAGTACACACAGTATATGTGCAGAGCTTTCCAGATGTAAAACACCTGAATCTCACCTGTTGTGGGATTCTTGGGACCTCACTGAGGTCCTTCCTTCTCTTTTACCCCACAGAAAAAGTGTGCAGTAACAGTTACACAAACATAATACATACTTGACGAGGCAGAATAAAATATGTAGCAGCTCAGGGAAATTCTGGTTCTCTGTTTACTAATATTAGCCTTTTGTAAGAAAACTGTGACTTCCACTTCAGAAATTCAGCTAAATACAGCATTGTAGAAAAGGTGAAAAATCTCAGTTTTGAAAACAAGTGCCCATGGAGGTTTTTTAAAGACTGTGCAATAAGTGATATAGCTCTAAAACATAAAAATAGCATTATTTTATGTAAAGAATTTACTAGCAATATGGCAACAGACGTTCTACAGGGACTAGGGGCAGGGGGGAGAGAAGAAATTTGTACTGAATGATGGGTAGCTGCATACTTTTAATGCTTCCTAACAGCCAGCTTCTGTGGCTGGGGGGGCTAGCTCTCAAGAGTTTTAAGTAAAGATTGATTAATAATCCACTCAGATGCACCATAAAGTTTTAGAGTTTTTCCCTTGGTAGATGTCTGGATAATTTGGGAAAAAAAGTAGGCAATTTACAAACAAGGACAAGAAAACCTGAATAGCTGTTATGATTTAAAACCAAGCATTTACTGATAAAAGCTGCCTACCCGCTTTCGAGTACTTTGATCACAGAGGATTGAGGGGGTTGACTGTAGCATGCCCCACCTTATTGAAGACTTCCCTAAACTGGGGCATGACAGTCCTGTGAGCCATTGAGTGTTTCTTGGCATGACGTGTAATTTCAGAATGTGTTAGTCTAGTAAATGATGCATTTTCATATTCAGGAGTTCTTCTGAAAGATTTAAACAACAAAAAAAACCCACACAAAAGAGGGACGAATCCTCAGCTGGAGTAAAAGGGTGTAGTTGCACTGACTCGTTAGAGCTATGCCAATTCAGGCCAAACAAAACAGCTGAAAAGCTTAAGGAAAGTATTTCGAGGAAGGTATATCCTATCCAAGTTTAACCCTGATAAAGAAGTTGAGTTCTTTGTGGAAATAGCTAGGAAAGGACACAGATCTGAAATATTTTCCAGGTGTCAATGAAGAAGTGAAACAGATCTGTGCGTTTGAGTCTGAGACACCACTCTGTCCTGAAGGCCAGCATCTGGACATTGGTCATGATCTTTCTTCTGCATCCTCTTGTTCACTGGCACTCTTACGTGAGAAGTCTAATTTTAAGTGCACCCTTGATATTTTCTCCCTCAGCAGTAATTTGACATTTTCCACACCTTATTACTTATGAAACCTGACATCATGTCAGTCTTCTAACATGAACTTTCAGCCACTTCAATTTTCTTCCTACTTAATTACAGCCATGATTGAAGGAAAATTGTCAGCTGCTCTTGTCCAGCTAGCCCACTTATGGGTAAATGATGACATATCCAGATCCAAATCATGTTTCTAAATTTATTAGCATATTAATACAAGGCTACAAAAGGATGTATATATATTTTCATACATGTTTGAATGTGCATGCATGTATACCCATGTATGTAAACATTTTGCAGCATATGTATCTTTGACAGTAAAAAAGTGTTAAATCGTCATATTTTACAAGGGACATTCAGTGTTAAATCAATATTTTAAATGGCTTTATTTGTAGAGTGCATGCACTGTTCTGACTATTTTCTTTTCACTTTTGTTAAGGTAAACACTTCCAAAGCTATATACATCAGCACTTTACAAAATACAACTAGTTTTCAGCTCAAACAGCTTACCTGTGGCTTTGTTACCCCCTTGCAGGTGAGGATTTACCCAATAGAAAATTATGCCCTAAATAGAAGTGAAAGCAGTGGGAAATCAAAATTAATTTCTGAGCAAGTAGTATTTTCTAACAGATCTTTTAACTATTGTGCTTTGCTACAGCTTTATCAGAAAGACAAAAAAACCCCTTTGCAGCTGAGTGATCTCTAGAATTTCAGTCTTTACACCTGCAGCTATTGGTACTGCTTTTGGCTATTTGGGAAGAATTAGACATGATTTGTATCTTGTTTTTACGTGAAGTAAAACTTCATGTAAACTCTGTCTGTCTCATAATAAGGCTGTGCTGAGAAAAATGTATATAGTGAAAAGTCATACTGCTGCTCTGTAGAAAAGGCCAAGGAAATCTTCAGGAGCTTCCCGTGGATAAACGTCTGTGACCAGAGATAAACAGACAGAGGTCATGCTAGTGGACCAGAGTCTTGCCCCGCTCAAGGCAGGGATAGCAAACTCCTGTTCTGACCCTGCCACTCCGGAGGTTGCCGAGTCCTGGGTGAGATCCCAGAGGCTTTGGGACACCTCGACAGAGCCCTGAGGGTGGCTGGAGAAGCAGCAGTTGTGTCAGTCCTGCGCTGTGTCCCTTTCCCTAACTCCAAAATTCCTGCTGCTTCCTAACGAAGGTGTGAGCCCTCCCAGCAGATCGAGGGTAGCACATAACACTGCATGTAGCTTATTCTCCTGTTTTACTCTCACAGAAAATCCAAACCGTGGTGGCTTTACTTCTCAGAATAGATATTTTATTATGCTGATTGGGGATTTTTAAAAAGTTAATCCATGCTCCAAATTCAGGCAGTGACACATCCCCACTAGCCACAGAAGCAAAACAACAAATGCTGCTCAAGCATTTTGGGATGGGAAGCTGGCGAGGGAGCCTCAAACTTCAGGGACAGGCTGGTTCTCCGGCATGGCTGCACTCTTACCCATCTGCTGAAGTGGCAGTGTGCCTGCTTAAAAATTGCTCAGCGCTACAGAAGTGGATTGTGTGCTGTAGGTGAAAATGGCAACTTAAACATTCATATTTGTCTCATAAAAAACCCAAGCATTTCTCAGGAATTCTCAGTTGAGTTCCTTTACATGTATGTATGCGTAGGTGTGTGTATATATATTTATGTGTTATGCATATATATGTGTGTGCATGTGTACACACAGATATATTTGCCTCTTGTTTCTTTCAAATGTAGATTATTTCCAGCATTTATTTTCTACTCGAATTGCAATCCTTAAAATTGTAGATCCTTGTTTCTCTGCCCTTCATTTGTGACCGTCAGTGCAGTGAGCAAGGACTGTTACCCACACTTCGAGTCCTGTTCGTTGCACTGGAGGCCAGCAGCTCCATTCCGCGGTTAGCTGGGTTCCTGCCTTAGCCTGGAAAGACACACTCTCCCTGTCCTGTCCTTCCCTCTTGCTCCTGACCGACTGCTGAAGCTACACCAGGATGGGGAACGCAACATCAAAAATTAACTTTTGCGAGGTGCCAAGACGATGGGCATGGCAGAAATGTATAAATTACTGTTGCTACAGTGTGAAAAAACTTCTTTGAAGCTGTTAGGCTACAGAGTCCAGCTTCCATATGGAAACAATAATTTAGAAGTTTGGGGTTTTAATGTTGAGTCTTCTGTATGACAGAAAATTTTCTGATTCCCCTGGTGACTGAACAGAAGAGGCTTAGACTGACTATTTCCCTTACGACCATCACTCACTTTTCATCTAAAAATGTCAACTGAGTTTCAGAGTGAAGTCTGAATTCATCTGGTCAAATTAACCTTCTCAATAGTCTTAAAGCAAGAGCTGACCTTTGCTGAGGTATAACTTACATCAAATGCTTTAAGGAAATCTTCAGAACCTTAAGATTGTTCTGCAAGTGAATTGCTGTCTTCACTTTAGCAACACTATTTAATGTATGCAGAACTTGCATTTTGTCAAAATACAAAGGAAAAAAGCCCAATATTTTTCCTTGAATCCTGAAGTAGAACCTTTAAATGGAGCCTCAGTTTCCACTGTAACAAAAAATTTCAAACTGTGAACCTGTTTGTCCATCTTATAGAATTGATATATTATGCACTAGATTTCAATTTGAAGCATATAGTTTTCACCTCTGTCTATGAAAAATTAATCCTGAGTATGATTTGATTTCTTGACTCAGCATTTTTGGAGGAAAGGTAATGCTGAGAGGTATTTCCCTGCATGTCCCAGAACAGGGAAAGAAGAAAAACCATAAATGACATCCATGTTTTTTCATGACTGAACCCAGTCTATTGCAAGCTCACAGCTTGATTGTACTTTATACAGCAAATGAAAATGAGGAAAAATATTGGTGCAAATGGCAACGAAGCTAAATTTAATACAGATGTTTTTGGGTTTAGGTTTGGATTTTTTTTTTAGTCATTATAATGCTCAGGGCAGCACTGCTATATGCGCCCCAGGTTGCTACCTGTTCAAGGGCAATTTGATGCTTTGTCCTTTTTTGTTTGAAATCTGAGTAAATGTTGACTCTTGATTTACCTTGATCAGTACCTCATATTATGGGGGGGTTTGTAAGGAAAAAGTACCCAAGGTCAGCTGCAAGAATTCAGAATAAATCTTACACGACACACTTGTTTTAAAAGCATAAATTGTAGGATTTGCAGATTCTCTGCTACTCTTAAACGTCTGTCCCACTTTTCTTCCCAGGACTACAAGGGACTGTTTGAAAAAATCTGGGAGCATAGAAATGCATCTATAAGCCAGTGCCCTGCTCTGCTAAGAGCTCCAAAGTAATTGTGACATTTTCCTTATACTGCAGATCTTGAATAGATGGTTATTTCAGCAACTTAGAACAGAGGGGATGACGTTGAAGTTTAATTGCCTCTGTGAAAATCTCAGTTGGAAGTATATGCCACAAAGCAGCAATTATAATGATCTAAGAAAACTGGAAGAATATATTTTCACATATTAATCAAAGAAACTTTACTCCAACTACAGAGCAGCCTTGGGAAGTGGATAGTATAATTGAAGAAAGGGTTCTCCCTAGAGGAATAACATAGGTATGGCTAGAACTTGTTGTGTCTTTCCATCTTGCTGCTTAGATGGATTACGCGATCAACAAATCTGCATGTCACACGTGCAATGGAAGTATGCCTGTTTCTTCTCTGAGCTGGTGTGGCTTATAGTGAAGACTCAGGATACCAGAAAATCTATAAGGGTTGGCATATGAGTGTGTGTGTGTATGTGTCTATATACATACAGACAAAAGGAGGGTCCATCTTTTAAGAGCCCCTCTTGTTCTCTTTCAGTGTAAGAAAAACAGATAAGCTTTGGTTTGTTTGTTTTTACTAGTAGTATAGGGGGATCGTGATGGTCAAAGCAGATTTTGTCCATGGTGCAATTCAAAGTGGCGAGGAGGACTTATCAGTACCAGTTTTTAGTATCAATTTGGAATCTAGGTATCACAGAGATGGGTATAAGAATCATAAAGAAATGAGCATCTGTTGAGCTTCCAGTGATGCTAAGCTATCTTATTCCTCTGGCACAGATTTATTTATATGAAACAAAGCACTGAAACAAAATGTTGGCTTAGCCTCAATCTCTTTTTTTTTTTTTTTTAATCCAGTGTCATGAAAACCATTTTGTTTTGTTTCAATTGTAAGTTACAGTTCCATTTTCATTTTTGGCATTGTGGAAAATTGTTTTCTCCTGGTAAATACTAGCAGTCTACAAAGGCTTATGTGAAAACTGAATGGAAATTGTGTTAAAATTCAGGGGCTGTCCTGAATGTTGTAAATTTTTCCCGCCACCATCCTGTAGGAAAAGAATATGGAGCTATACTTGCATTTCCAAGTGCTTCTGTATATGAACTCAAAAGCCCAAGGTGGATTTCAAATACATAGTTTTTGATCAACTTAAAAAATGAAAAGCAGCTGTGTTTCATATCAAATAAGCCCCCCAAGGTTAAATACCTTGGTTTAAAAGTAGGTTGTTTTGGATCTGCCTATAGCCTAAGGATTTCAACAGAAAGAGTCAAAGGTCTTAATGAAAATTTGATCTTCTGAGAGGTCAGGGTTTTGTGTGAGAATTCAGCTATGCCTGTCTGCTTGGGCTGGAACAGCCCTTGCAGCTGCATTTCAGCTCCTAGCCAGAACAGAAATGGAAACGTAACTTAGTTTTTCTGCAGCCTCATTAAAATTGAACTAATTTTTGAGAACGTTATACCATAGTTCCATACTTCATAATAAACTGTTTATTTTTTCCCATATAAATGAGTGTGAACCATTAAGCTTTCAACAACAGCACCTAAAATAATGAGGAGGAACACATTTTTATAATGAGGATAATTATAATTGCAGAACTTTCCAAGTGATGCAGTAAATTTTCTCTCAGCTGTAAGATTGGACTTTCTCTAAAATAGATGCTTTTAGTTTATCTTTACGTTATTAGGTTCATTACAGAAGTCACTGTGTGAAGTTTGGTGGCTTAAATTTTCCAGAACAAACTGACTGAGGCTTATCCCATGCTTAAAATCTTCGAGTCTTTGAAAGAACCATTTACCTCATCATTGAAATTCATTGCATTTTTGCCATTTTTGTCACACAAATTTTCCTCTGCTACCTCCCATGGTATTGATAATTAATATACACTAAAAATTATTTATAATGGTAGAACAGGAATCAAAATTTTCTGCACAGAAGAAAAGCCAATGGTGTCCAGGAAAGGGTAATTCACCCTCACTAGCTGCTATCTTAGTCCAGAAATCCCTGCTGTGTTCTCTATGGGCAGCCACATAAAATGTTGAAACTGGTGTTTCTCTGGGATGTAGTATAAAAGTGACATAACTGCAATTGGGTCATTGCTTGGAATAACATTTTCTTTCCTGCTTTTTTTATGTAGTAGCCATAGGGTTAAAAGTAGTCAATTAGGCAGGGGTTGTTCTGCTCCTTCATGAAGATAAGCAAACAGGAAGACAATTAGAAAGAACATCTTCCTGCTTGTTCCTGCTACACAGGCCGTCACATTCATTCCCTTCTTGAGGGTTCAGGTCATGAAGGGGTGAGAAAGGCTCCAGGTCTCCTTCAGCCTCCTGCTGTCCTTTAAAATACGCAGCAGAGCTCCACAGAATATGTGGGAGGTGCAATGAATTTGTCTTCTTGTATTTATTTCTGAGGATACGTTTGATTTCCCTTTTGAGGTCAGGGAACGTAAGTGGTCGTATGGCATTTGGTGCTTCCAATTAAGTAGCCTTTCTGTTCCAAAATTCAACATCAAAACCTAATGAATGGCCTTCAGGGTTTAACTGAATTGCCAGAAAAAAAGGAAAAATCTTCTCCATGCACTCCAGAAAGAATTTCTCCTCACTTTTTTTTTTTCCTCAGTAGTAGACAGATTGATTTGTTCATATGTCAATTTAACAAAGCAAACAGAATGGACTTCTAGAGAAGGAATATCAGAGTGAGGCGAGGAAGTGATGAAAAACAATAAGTGATGATTCATAAAATGACCTGATTATTTATGTATGGGCTTCCACCCCCCACACCCATCTACCCGCCGCAGTTCAAACAGGTTTTTTGTTTGAACCAGTTCATCACATAAAATATGCATCAGGATCCAGGGAAATGTTTATTTAATTAATTGTCATCAGGCTGAGACAAAAAGAAAAAGCCTATTCTATCAAAATATGCTAAAAATAAAGGTGATACCACAACAAAGTGATTGTGTCAAGGATCTGAGCTTTTGCACAGAGCTCTCCTGAATATTGGTTTGCTTTTTCTGTTTGATTTCTTTTACTGTAGTGTTGAACAGTCAAACTACAGCACCGAGGCCTCAGGCAAATGATGTTCATTTTTACCAGACACCCAGCCCAGCACACTGTGATTAGCACCTCTAGATTCAGGGCTTAGCAATTTGGACTGCTAATGCGCTTTTGGGCTGCCAGATCTGGTATGCGCATTAGTCTGAGTATCGTCTCCTTTAATGTCACTTTTAAATGTTTAATAATCTGATTGTGATAAATGGTCTGGATATTTATCTCCTTCCTCACAGAGGAGGATCCCATTAGTGAATTCAATAATTTGAGGAGGGCCAGACTTTCTTGCCAGAGGTTCAGGTCCAATTTAGCACAGGGTCCATTCCTTTCCATACCTTATGCCCCTACCAGAGGTATCATAAGGGTTCATTTTTCCACCGTGAAATAGAGGTCGAGCTGCCAAACGTTGGTATAAAAACCAGTTCTGCTGAAAGGATGCCCAGCAACCCTGAGGACCTTCAGTACAGCTAAACGTTTGCTTCCCACGACTCTCTGGATGTGCAAGCATTCATGTTACTTATTCCTGGCTAAGAGACAAATGTATCTTTTCCTTCAGAAGGACACCCATTTCTGCTTGTCTCGTGGAAGAAAAATTCCATTTAAGTCAACAGAGAGATTTCAAGTAAATTAGAGTACAGCTAGTAGATGTCTCTTGTAAGATGCCACTGTAAAACCTCAGGAAAATTTTATTAGTTATGTAAATTATACTAAATTACTATTGTACTGTGTGACTCTCTCTTCTTGCCACTCCCCCATTTGTCCTAAAAATAAAATTTGGCACATGTTTAGATTACAATGAAAATCACTCTCATGTAAGAATCTTCTTTCCAATATTTATTGTCTGTCCAAGCTATTCCAAAATAGTAGCTCTAGGTTTAAAAAAATTTTCTGAGGTAGGCAAGTTTTGAAAGACCTACCTGAGACTCCTAGCACACGCTTCACTGAAACACATTGATTTAGCTTAAAGAAATTCACATCTGAAGGTGGGTTTAGACACACTGGCCTTCGCCAAGTGATGTTATAATGAGATACTTGGATTTGATTATGGTGGCCCAGAGATCATTAAGAGGGTGAGGAGCTGCCTGGGCATATCCTGGACTGAAGCAGGAAAGCATCACGAGGACGTTGTGTCCTAGGCTTGCCGCAACGTCTGTCTGCTGCTGTCAGTTTTCTCGGGCTATTAGGTTGGTCTTGTAACACCGATCTATCTTGCAGATTTTGTTGTCAGCTGACTTTTGTTTAATATCACCTACTTTTAATTAGGTGTTTTTTCTTCTTTCGCACACATATTAGTTCATACAGCGAAATCCTTCTGGAGCACTGGCTTGTGTCCTAGATTTCCCCTTCTGCTGATGGTAAGAAAGTACTTGAATGGTCCCCATAATTTTTCTTTTCATAGACAGAAATGGTATTAAAATATAATGAAGAAAATTATAGACAAAATAGGAGTAATGAATGGCAGATTTTGTCTGCTCTGAGATTTACTGTGCAGTTATAAACTCATCAACGTATCGCAGGCTGGAATATTTTGCCCTGCGTGCACGTGCGCACACACGCACTATTTTACCTGGTGCCTGTCATGAGGAGCAGCTGTAGGTTCCCAGGGAGAGAGAGCCACTGTGAAATGTGAAATCAAGTGTTTCTTGCAGTACCCTGGACTTTGTCTCCTTAATAGGAAAATCCTTGCAGAGGACACTGAGCACGCTAGCTAGTAAAGACAAAAAAACGCTCTCAGCAGAGGAAATGCCAATTTCAGAAGAAAGCCTTTTTTGTGCTGATGGTCCTCATGTTTTCATGAGGCAGATGCCTCATTCGCATTCATGCCAACACAAGGAGAAGCCAAACCTTTCTAATTTGTGAGGATAAAAACCCATGAACTTGGAGCAAAAAGAGCAGGAGGGATCTTTCCCAGCTGCATCTCCAAACTACCTCTTCCCTCTGGCAACCTGCTGTGTGCCTGCTAACTGGGACTGTTAATGCCTCTCTCTCCAGAAACCACATCGCTGCTGCTTTGATTGCCAGAGGGAGGAAACACTAAAGAAAGTGGAGTTTTGCTATCTCCTTCCTTGGGCAGAGCAGGTGCTCCCTTTCCCTCCCCGCCGTGATTTCCTCCCGTGTGCTGGGCACATGCCACAGGGCACAACTCTTTGCTGAAAACAGAGCGGAGCTGCTCACCCGGCTCCCTGGGAGCCTTAGCCAGAGCCTGCCAGCGGGGCTAACATTTTAGAAATCACTACTTGAGAGTCACAGACAGGCAGTCAGGGAATCCAGATAGACAACCCTAGACACAACTTGATTCCCCTGGGATATTCAGGGGACAAGTTGGAATCAGAAAGGCTTTATTTAGCTATGACAATCTTCCTATGCCGAAGGTTGCCTTGTGCTGCTTTTTTTTTTTTTTTTTTTTTTTTTTTTTTTTTTCTTTTTGCTACCCTGCAGGTAGACAAACAGGTTCAAAGACATTTACAAAATATATCTGAACTAATGTAATACTTATTATTACAGGCAAGTACAATCTTACATCTGGGAAGTGTTTAGCCTGAAGACTTGCATTTTCCCTCTGTTCTTCCTAAAAATGAAACATACAGCAAAGCAAATGATCTTTCACCGGTGTGAAAACTACGACCAGATTTCAGCTTGAAGTCTGAAGGTTGCTGAGAGCACTCAGTGAACATCGTGACTTAAATTTATCACGCCTATCTTGAGGCATCTCGTTGAGTTGTCTCAGCACCTTGGACACCTCAGATTCCTTCTCTGGGTGGTGGGTCTTTGCTAGAGAAGTCACCCTGGTTTTTATTCTTATTTTTTCCTTGATTATTGACACAAAACTGAATGCTTAAGTGACTCTTATTAGAGGAATCTAGGCCTTTGTAGATGTGTAATTTTAAAAGGGTGGATAGAGAGTTTTGTTCAGTTTTGGAGGGCTTTGTGGTTTTCTTGTTTTGTATACTGACAACATCTGTGCTTCTACCTGATTTGGATTTGTTACGTGGCTGTGACCACCCTTGTTTTCTGCTTTCCTATCAGAAAATGATGACTGAGCCTTTATAGAAGCCAATGCTGAACAGGCACCCCAAAGCCTTTGACTGTGATGAGTTTTTGCCTGTTAGAAAGTGTTAGCAACCTGCAGGAGACTCCCTTTTCCTCTTTTTTTTTAAAAAAAAACCCTTTGCTGTTTTACTCGTAGATTTAATAAAGATGTTCAGCTCTCAGTCATCATTATCTAAGAACACTGCATGTCTCACACATACCAAAAAAGTGATGCAGATGCCTTATATAAAGAAAAAATTTCCTAGGTGAATGAGTGATTTCCTGACATCAGTGAAGCATCCTCCAAAGCTGGTAGGACTTGCTGTACAAGACCTACAGGAAGAGTCAGATGGCCCCCAGAGGGAAGACGACAAACCCCTAAACAAGAAAATCACATGCATGACTTTCTTCAATTTTCAATTCTGTTTTGTTAAAATAGTTAAAATGTTACTTGAAATAAAAGGAGCATCCTTATATAGCATATTACTAACTAAAGCAGCTTCAGATTACCTTCAGCAGTTAAACCAGCCTGTATTTTTTTCATAAAACTAAAGCTTGGAAGGCAATGTGGGGTGCAGTATGAATCCATGTGCCTTATCTCAAATATCACAGATGCCAGTATCCACTTACATTCAAATTGTCTGGGGCTCACACTGCTAGGGAAACTCATGGGATTACAAAAAGAAGACAGCATAAGAAAATCCAAGCTGGTTATGACGGTGTTATGTGTTGGGTATAATGAAAAGAGCCAGGGGAGGAAGAGATGACTGTCATGGCTTTCAGTGCATCCTGCGCCCCAGAGCACGGGCAGGCTCCAGGGTGGGAACAGCAGGTGACAGGTCCCTCAGCAGCCCCTGAAGCTGTGCTGGGGAATGTCCCTTTGGGGAAGAAACAGTGGCAGGGGGTGGGTGTAAATATTTCTTGTGTTAAAGCACTAACTGGTGATGGGTTTAGACAAAAGTACATTTCCATTATTAACCCATATTTTTCTTTTTTGAACAAATACAAGTGATGCTGCCATTCATCTTCAAAACAGAAACATAATTAGGTAAGTCCTGGGAAATTGAAACATTTGTGTTAGATATGCATATTCATGAACATATAGGCAGTTACTGTAAGCCTAGGAAAGCCATTGCCATTTAATGTCAATTTTATGTAGGTTTTATAAGTCTATTTTACTCTGCTGTTTCCCCCACTGATTGTTACCTTAGCAACTGCCAAGTTGCATACATACGCTTGCTCCGAGAAGCAGAGCTTAACAAAGTAAAGCACCAATGTTTAAGGAGTCACCAGGAACACAGTGTATATTGTGGATTTTTTAACTCTCATATATACTCACCTATGTAAATAGTACTTTTTTTCTTTCAAGTTTTCTGAAACACCTTTTAGCAGCTAGTTAGCCATAGCATCAACTTTGTCTGTTCCTCTTCTTCCAGCTTCCCAACTCTTTTCAAAAACTAGTATTTCATTCATAATAAGGGTGATGAATCACTGCGAGGTCAGTGATGTGTGTGCATTGGGTTGGGATTGTGTTGAAGTGAGTAAAACAGTGGGTAAGGCTTCGTATGCCAGAGGATTCATACTCGCTAGTTGTGTCCATCTGAGATATGTTCTGATCGACATACAGACTGTAACGTTTGGCATGGAGGAACAGGTTGGGATAAAATTCAAATAAATTTTGAACCTCTTACCAACCACTCAAATCTGATTTTTTTGGTAAGATTTGAAGAAAAGAAGTTGGAAAACCATCTATTTTGCTACCAATCTTTTGCTGTCTTATCCCGTGTACTGCTGTTAACCTTAAATGAGTAGGAACTCTAACCTTTTATGCAGTAAATGAATATAGGTGCATTTTGAATCTGTCATGTTTGGTTATTCTTCCCCCTCCCCCCAACATACCCATTAGGCAATCCTCTATCTAAAGAAATGCATGTCAGTAAGGGATGTCGCAGGAGCACATTTCAGTTTGTTCAAAGTAGCTTGTCAGAGAGGCCAGCCCTTATACTTGTTTTCCAGACGGTTTCCTGAGATGCAATGGGACAAGTGATTTATCCAAGGTCGCACACCAAGTTATTGGCTAAGCCAAGAGTGTAAGATTCCGGGATGCTCCTCTTTCACAAGCTTTTTCTTTGTTTACTTCTGCCACAAGACTCCATTCCTGTGCTGAAGTCCCAATACAGCAATCTTAAAAATGAACATTATTAATGTCAGTGAAGTCTTTTCTGCCCAGAGCCTTCATGGTTTGTTTTTTTGTTGGTTTGTTTGGTTGTTCTTTTTACATCAGCTGTCTTCCTAGATCTGCTTTTAGCACGACACTTGACAGGAAAAAAAAAAATTCCTTCAGTTTAAATAACCTGGTGAATACACAATGTGGGAGATAATTCTTAATTCATTTTGGTTTAAATCCACTAGATAACACTTCTGCAGGACGTTATACCTGTAATACAAAGCATGAGCCACTAAGAAGAAATAGGCATCAGGAAATTACACCAAGTGGTATGAGTTTAATTTGAAACTGATTTTAAATTGGATTTCCTACACAGTAAACTAAAAGCATCAACTTAAGTCAATTTTCTGGAAAAGAGTCACATAGCCACACCATTGGTACTCTCAGATGACCTCTTCCTGAGACTGTTGAGATTTTTACGTATATAGTTACATGGGTAAATAAGGAAGCAGGCAAGAGTAAGCCTTTTGATTTTGTACAAGCCTTTTAATTTTGTATGTGTTTGAGTCATAGTCATCCAATGCTATGCTAGCCAAGGGAGGGGAGAAAAACATGAAGTGAAGGAAAAGGAGGAACAGGGGTATTAATATTCAAAACTTTACTGCCTTACTACTTTCTCTTACAGATCACGCTGTCATGGGCAAAAAGTCAAAATCGGCATTTTAATAAAGTGCATCATGAAGAATTTGTTTCCCTTTCCTGCAAGTGAAACACAATTGAGTCCTCCGTTTATCACAGCACCTTGGCATTCCAACATGAAGTTCAACCATAGCTTTATTTTATTGAAAAATAGTTTCAAAGTTATGGCATTTCTGTTACATCCTATTCTCTTTCAATCTCCTAGCTCTGGTCTTTTGCAAATATTTATATCAAGATCTTTGGTGTGGTTGAACATTTTAATCACGTTTCTTGGGCCTATGTGCTTTTTTCTCAGCAGACTGTAAAAGAGTCTAGGACCTCAGAGCTCAACACTGAAATGCGCTAGGTGGGAATCCAGCCATTCTCTTGAGAAAGATTTAAAAACAAAAGAAAAAAAGAAGGAAAAAAAAATTAGATTTAGAGTCTGATAACACTGATGGGCTTCATTGCAGGGGACTGCAATTCATTCAGCCTGTCATAGGTCTGCTTGGGGTGTCAGGAGGTGAAGTACTTGTGCAAAGATGGCAGACAACTAAAGCCAGGGGAGAATAAAGCAGAAAAGAATTGTGTATTTCCATCGAATGTGAGGAAAGAAGCAGAAAAGGCCTATAATCAGAAAATGAACAGAGAATAAACTGCAGCTGGAGTTAGTGCAAAAGGAGATGTCCAGCCATATTGCTTCAAGGAAAAAAATTGAAAGAAAAATGGTGGGGTTTTTTCAGTTATCAAAACCATGGCAGCATAAACCATTTTTTGAAATTTTCTTTCAGTTCCGATCTCTCTTCCTGATTCCAGAAAAGATCATTAACAGTGCTAAATACATAAATCATTATGGTATATTCTTTTTGCCTTCTTCACCAATGGTCTCTAAAATATGACTTCTCAAGCATAAGGTAAAAGGCGAAAGCTGTATCCTAATATAAAAAAAATCCACATCTAACTGAATTAGCCAGTTTTCTTGGGCAGATAACAGCAGGAGGCTAGGGTACCATACTGATGCAATGATTACCCTTCCTAATGAACTAATTAGCCTGCCTACACACACTGTGTTGTTTCTCAGTGCTATATCTGATAAAGACATTTGAAAATAAAAGTATTGCCATGTGACAGAAGAGCACCAATCCTCTTTTATTTGCCTAGCTCCAGTTTGGTTGTAGTCCATCTCACTTAGATTTTCCTTTTATTCTGCCACACACAAACAGCCTTGGTTTTTATTTTCTACCTTCAGTTTTCAGGTGCTTCTTGAAAAACAATAAAATGTAATGGTTAAGAGAAAGGACAATAAGCTAGAAAGTACCAGATATCTCAATGAGAAACTTTGGAAGAAATTACTTAATATATTTGTCATTCATATTCTTCACAGGGAGGATGATAACACCTTCCAGACTTAGAGATGTGTAAGGGTTAGTATTTGCCAAACTTTTCAAAATATTTAAATATAAGCTATACTGAAGCTGAAGAATAATATGTGTTATTGTTATTAATGTAAATAACGGATGAACTAACTACTGTGACAGTAGCTCTGTGTTAGTAAAATTTGAATACATATGAATGTAATATATATTTACTTAAAGTGTTTTTAAATAGTAGCAGCCAGCTTCTGAAATGTAAAGGTCATAAGTCACTATTCTCATCACTAAAGAACGTCTTTTAGCATACTTTGCTTCTGGAGGGGGGTACAAAGAGGCTAAATGTTCTAGTTTATAAAGAACAGTCTGCATTAGATTGAATTCAGAAAAGCTCAGGTGCTGTCTCTTCATATGTGCTTCACTGCTAAATCTATTAAGCATTCTGGCACAAATACAGCAGCTGTCATTTGTGTGAGGGCTCTTCATGGAAATGGGCTTGAAGCAATTAGCTATGGATTTGGTGACCTCAAGCATGCATTTCAGTAGTTTTTCCAGAAGAAAGGAAGTAGATCTTCCCAGTGCCATAGGTGATCTTCCTGTCTCATGGCTTTGGGGTCATTACAGTTTATGCCAATAGCAATGTGGAAGAAAAGAGATGAAAGCAGAACAAGATTTTAGCCCAAGCCCACAACAAAGATCAATCCAGATCCAGTTGTTGTAAATGAATTCTTTCTTTCAGGTTGGGATAAACTCACACCTTCCTTTTGTTTCACTGCCAAGGCTTCATTGAGGATTTGAGGTGTAAAAGATCTACCTTCAGCCCAACTTCACTCCTATTCCCATCCTAGTCTTTACCACTTAGTGAACTTTTGTGCTGTGGTACACCAGTGCCAAAGGATGTAGATTAACAACTACCTTATTGTTATATCTTATTTACTATCTTATTTGACAGAGTTGGTGCTACTTTTGAACTACAATCCCTTGTGCAGCCAAAATGCAAGAAAACAATCATTTCAAATAGGGAAAAGGCAGATGGGAAACTTGACTTTGTATTTCTGAAGGGTCAGAAGAGCTGGAGAATAACAAAGAGGCTTTTCAGAAAGCAAAGCATCTCCAAATTCATCGGTCCTTTTTTAGTCGAAGGAGCACAGGCTCAGCACCAGCCACACCATCTCAGAAGGGAGAAGTCTGCCAATCAATCATTCAATAATAGTGAGTTCAGCACTAGCAGAACAGTTTGTCAGATCAGTGCTAAAGCAAGTGGGGGTTAAAAAAGTTAAAAGTAATATGGGGCTTGAGGGCTTTCTCCAGAGCCCACTGTTTCAAGAGAAAGACAGACTTAAGCTGACTTCAGGATAGTGATGATGTCATATCTCATGCCAGACATGACTTTTGTATGTGATCTTTTTTATGCTGTGTTTTCAAATGTTTTTTCACTTTCTGTTAACATACTGAAGAGAAAAAACCCAAGCACTAAATAAATAAGGAAGAAAAAAGAATAAGGAATAGGAGTGTGTTTCAAGGCAAAGAGGAGTATGATGTCACAATGGGATTTATTAACTGAGTCTGCTGATGTAAACAACAACCGGTGGCTTTATTTTCCTCCCTAAATCCTTGACTAAAGAAATGAAGTTAAAGGCAGCTCAGGTGATCCTCCCAGCCTTTACTTGAGCAAGGTGTAAAGTTTGAGGTATAAAGTTACAGGAGGGCGGGAAGCCGGAGCCACTGGAAGCAGTGAGACTTGTCCACAAAATGGGGCCAAATGAGCTAACAAAGTTCCTCCTCTCCAGGGCTATTTTCTGTGGTTCCCGCATTCCTCCCCCTGCTCCTGGCCATCTTCCCTGGGCAGCAGAGAGATGGAATAAGCAGCTCGTGGAAACAGAGTCAGAGCAGTGCAACAGCAAAATGGAGGTGACGCTGGCATCCCGAGCATTTCCTCCATTGCCAGAAGTTGGAACAATGGGCTTAAAAAGAAAAGGGGGAGAGAGAAAGGAATACAGTAATTATCCACACCAATGACCGCAGCAGGGATGGAAATGAGCAAAAACGAACACCTTATTATATTCTAAGCCTCTGTTGTGTGCCAATACCGTCAGGAACACAGCATATAAGGCTAAAACAAAGCTTTGTAAAATTACTGAAATCCATATGATGAGCTCTGTAGGGAGGTCAGGAAATCCAGAAGAAATTCCTACTATGCAAATGGCTGTAAAAGCTTGTGGCAGTTGGGGGGTGGTGGTGGGGATTATTGCTGTTGCTTTACATAGAAATCCCCTTGTCTGCACCACATTTTAGCAAAGAAAAGTGAGAAACATCTCTTCTTAGCCAAGGATTTCTTTTGTATATACACATCCATGCATTGCAATCTTCTAGACGTTTCCGGTTTTTGCTCCCCTTTCTAAATCTTCCAGGTTACAATATGGTTATGATATGACAGGAAAGATGTGATTATTATATTTTTCCTCTATTGCCTTCTCGCAAATAACCTATGAAATGAAACATTACATGGGTAAGCTATCTGCACGCTTGATATTTTCACTCTATAAATGGAAAAAGGAAAAGATGAAAACAGAGGAAATTGTGATTCATAGAATCTCTTTGTTCTGCTGATCTTCTTATACCTTGAGTAGTACTTCTCTCAGTTTAAGAAAAATCACTTCTCATTCTGTGTTTCTTCAAATATGTAGCACTTTTACTGCAGGAGTGAGACATCACTTAGAAGCTGGATGTTTATCCAGCTCCCAAATCTAATTTTGTGTACTGCTGTTATTGCCTGAGCAATTCCCAAGAATTATACCACCTCTTTCCACAATTCTTTGAGAATTTTTTCCATCTGTGCTTCTATTCAGTCATCAGGATTGTAACAGAGGAGAGGAGCAGATCCTGTGCTGGAGGGAGTGAGTTGGACTCGGTTGTCCAAAGTAGAATTGTGCAACTGTAGTAGCCAAAGACCTGACTGCAAGTTTTTTCTCTTTGAAAATGGTTTCCAGGGTCAATTTTCAGCCAGGTATATCCAAGAATTACTACTAAGCTAAGAAACACTGTAGTAAATACATTGAATACATGGAAATCCATATTCAACCTTGTAATGAAAACTTTAAAAAAATTCATACTCTTTCCCTGTAAATTTTTTTTCTGGTAATTCTTCATTTATGTAACCATACATATTTCTTCTGAAGCAATACTCTTTCCCTTGCCACTTCTATCTCTCCAAATTATGCCTCATTTCTGTGTTTGTGGTACTACAAGCTTTTTTAAATGAAGACATCTGAGGCTAGAAATCATCTAAACCAAGCTGCAGTGACAGGTGAGAGCGTGATGACAGGCCTTTACCCACTTGCCTGATATTCATCGGCAAGAGCAAGATCTCACCCAGGTCAGTATGTGGTAGTCAGGCACTGAAGGGCTCACAATTTCTTCACATAAGAGCTTCCTCCAAATACCATCCAAACACGAACCACATTTAGCAATAAAGCTAAGTTATGAGAGCCCTTGGGGAATCTTATTATCCTGTGAGTCTGAAAACTATCATTTCTGCCCCATTCCTAAGTAGAATAGGAAACCTTATTTCCTGGCAGCTGCTGGAAGTGTAGAGTGATACTGTGGCTTTTGGTCTAGGGTTGTTATTACATCAGTCATAGTCTTTCTGAGAAAGACAGTGCAAGGCCAGTCCTATCACAGAATCATAGAATCATAGAATCACTGAGGTTGGAAAAGACCTCTAAGATCATCAAGTCCAACCGTCGACCCAACACCACCATGCCCACTAAACCATGTCCCTAAGCGCCTCATCTACACGTCTTTTAAATACCTCCAGGGATGGGGACTCAACCACCTCCCTGGGCAGCCTCTTCCAATGTTTCACCACTCTTTCAGTAAAGACATTTTTCCTCATGTCCAATCTAAACCTCCCCTGGCACAACTTGAGGCCATTTCCTCTCGTCCTATCGCTTGTTACTTGGGAGAAGAGAACGACACCCACCTCGCTACAACCTCCTTCCAGGTAGTTGTAGAGAGCGATGAGGTCTCCCCGCAGCCTCCTTTTCTCCAGGCTGAACAACCCCAGTTCCCTCAGCCGCTCCTCATCAGACTTGTTCTCCAGACCCCTAGACTACTATCAAGTAGTTCTGTTCTGGAAAAGGCACTGTCCCCTCCTTATCTTTGCCCAGCCTTTTGTAGTTTTGAGCAACCAGCTTATTGCTCATAAAACTGAACAAAACGACTTTAGCATTTGCAATACAATAAGGATTGATCGGTGGATGATGGAAAGTCACCTGTACCTTTTCTTGCACTATAAGACGGAATCTGCCTTACATTTATTTCATGTCTTTCCAACCTGTTCAAATCTGCAAATCTCTAAACATTGCTTATTCATGTATTTCATAAAACTATGTTTATTAAATTTCGGGGGGACAGGAAGGGAATCTTACCTACAAGCATTGCCATAATCAGATAGGATGCTGACAGGTACCTGGAGTGCCTGACAATTTATGGATGTTTAAGGGAGCTCAGTTATGTCATACACTGCAAAATTAACAACACTCATAACCAAAATATTTATCATGAGAGCACTGAAATACTTTCCTGGTCAAGCAAATAATGGTAGGTGTTGTAATGACAAAGCATAAATGGTTCTGAACATTTCAAAGTGGCAGACAGAGCAGCTGCAATATTTCTTATTTTGTAGGATGATAAACAGAGCTGCATTATGAACACTTCTCCTTCTGACGGAAAAGTATTTGTTTCTACTAAGGCTGCTGCCTCCATCACCTTAGTATGAAAAAAAAAAATGTTATCAGTTAGTCCTGAAAGCTTTCAAGATGAAAGTCAGAAAGATGAATGAGCACAGAAAAACCACCATTATATGTGAGCTTACTTTTTCCATACTTCAAAATGGAAATGAATCCTTGCCCTGAATATCTGGAGATGACCACGAAAGGGGTAAAAGGCAGATCAGAAACATGGCATTTTTTTTTTTTATTATTTGTAGCTGAATGATTCAGATGGCTTCTTTCCTAATGAGAGATTCATGGTCTTTGTCTATAATACATTTTTTTTCAGGTACATGTAGCTCCCTGAAGAACCACTAACAAATTCTGAAAAGCATGCAGGCCCTCCCTGGGGTGCCTTTTTTTTTTTTTTTAAAAAAGAAAAAACATGACTGTGAGGAAAAGATTACTATGAATAAGAGGAGCAACGAGAGACCCAGAAGGCCCCTGTGATATACAGCCCAGAGCCCACGGTGGAGGTCACTTTGCCGTTGAACTATCTGTGAAGACATAAGAGAAAAGGGAAAAAAAGAAAGCAGAGAACTGGAAAACCCCACAGGACATTTAGGAAATTGTACTAATGTACAAAAAAGAAGTGTATGTAGAAATAACTGGCTGTATGATTAAGGTCTAACATGTACCTGAGCAAGGTTTCAAGGGAAGGAAAGGGATGGAAATTTGAGATGAGAAGACATCAGTGCTGGAGTAGCTAGCTCTTCTTCTGGAAGTGGAAAGCAAACAACGGGAATACCATGAGCTGGAAGGAAATCTTATCTACACTGGAAATATCTGAAGAGAGTCTGGAAGTATTTTAGAAGCCTAACCTTCAGAAACTTGGTGCAGGACACTGAAATTGTGTCCTTAGGACAAATCACTGGTACAATTCTGCTAGGATATGTTACGTGGGTTAGCAGGAAAATGACAAGATATAAATCTCTTGAAGACAGCTATTAGAGATAATTGAGAAATGGATGATACAAGGAATGATGAACTCACTAGCTGATACTGAATTCACATTCATCTGTCTCATCAAGATCTATAATTATACAAAATTACAAATTAAGTGTACTTTCATTAGGCTCACACGTAAAAGGAAATGGCTTTTCTAATGATACAAGTAAATTTGCACTGGAGGCCCCTCAGTACCGGAGCCAAATCTTTTCTGGCAGCTTAAAAAGGGCCCCATTACCTTTTTAAGGTGAACGGGAAGAGCTGAACCCCACACTAAATTTGAAAGTACATTAAGCAGAACTAATTACACTGAAACCTCCCCTCAGCTTATCTCATGTTTTCTTTCTGCCTCCGGGGCTCTTGTGCCTCATTTGTGAAGTAAATTGAGGCCATTGTTCTAGGATGAACCACTTGTTTAGCCTCTTGAGCTCAGTCTTGTGTAAAAAAGTGGAACACTGTAAAATTTAAATAAATAAATAGACTTATTTTGTCTCTGCTTTTGCATAATGATCTTATCATCCTCTGTGTAACACTTCTCCTTCTCCTATCCCCACAAGTCTCATATTGTTTAGCCAAACAGTATAAAATATATTCAGAGAGGAGTAAAAGAGAAAAACAAAAACATTGCTCTGAATGGCCTGGATTCTTTTCTTTGTGTGAAATGGGTGCAAGACCCCTACCTGGTTGTAAACCCTGGGGCCAAATCCACCAAAACTTCGAGTGAACACTTAGCTCTTAACAAAGAAATAATTGCAGTCAGTTTGTGTTTCTGTTGGGTAGCCCCAGCCCAGTGAAGCTAGACATGCTTAACACTAAGCATTTTGTGAAATATGGACTGGACCACTGTGCAAAACGGACCCCACGGCTGAGCTCTGTTTGATTGGCATGGACGTGTTATCTGTGTTTAGTAACAGTGGAATTAGGTAGCCCTCTTCAAATCCTCTTAAAACAGTTTTCCGTCTTTTTAGATGTAAGTCAATGGCAACTTTAGGAAAATTTTCATCTTCCAGAAGTAAACATTTGAATCTAAAGAAATGCCAAAATTAATGAAGGCAACATCAACTTTGGGGCCTTGCCAACCTGCATTGTCAGAAGCATTGCTTTCTGTACCTCAGCAAACTGCATTCAGGGAGAATTATCCAGCAGGACAGAGAGCTTCATCTCATAGCTGTATGCAAAGCATGAGGAAAGCTGAGAAGAAAATGTATGAGTAAGATCGGTGACGAGATTATTAAAGTACTTTGAAAGATGGGAAGTTGAGAGATCGTAGTTTTGCCACTGGCTTCACCAGAGTCGAGATCTCATCCAATAAATCTAAGTCCATTAAAATATAGTGAGCCATTATGCCAATGAGTTTACTGTAGATTTAAAAGAAACATAAAATTTGATAAAATATCGATCTCATATATAAGAAAAAGTGTTGCACTTCCTCAGATATTGTAACTTTAGGCTGCAATGATAAATAAAAAGAAAAAAAAAAAGGAAGAAGATATTTATAAAGCCATAATGTCAGTATTTTCTGATTTCTTGACATCTTTTGCACAGCTTTAAAATACCCTACTTTCCTATGGAATTTACCCTGAAATAAAACAAATATCATGGATGCAGTATCCTTTACAACACAGAGATATCATAGGCAAGCAAGGGTCTCTAAAAGGTTGGTGAAATCAAATATGTAGCAGACATCTGTCTAATTCCATTAAAACAGTTTTAGAAAAGATGACTTAAAAATAATCCCCTTGGATCAATTTGCCAGTATGTCCCCTTTTGCCACACCTTCCTCAGGTTGCGTTATGCAGCTCATTTTCTTCTTGTAATCCTACCAGTCTCCTGTGTACTGCAGATTGAACAAAATGGAGAATTATGAAAGCAAAGAGATAAAATTGATTAGACAATTTGCAAATGTGAACAAAATCAGGGAAGGTATTGGATATAAATATTGCTTCAACTGAGGAAATATTAATTTTCCCTGCTTTTTAAATGGAAGGAAACATTGTGAAGAAAAGCAAAAGCCAAGGTAGGAAAGGATAAAGGGAGAGAAAGGAGTGTGTCCACTTACTCCCCATGCAGAACATAAGAAATACTGTCAATATTTAAAACCTCTTTTTCTTACTGCTAGGAGCAGAGTGCTATCAGCAGCTGATCTGGAAAGAAGGCATTTCATTTTTCAGCACAAACCCTAGATGTTCCCCTTCCTAAGTGCCAAAAATGCTCTGTGCAAATATGCTTTGCTCTCAGCAGTGTGCAGATGAGCAGCAGGCAGCTTCTTGTTTCTGTGTACCGTACCTGAGAAACCCATCATTTATTAATAGCTCTGTTTACAGAGTCACCTGGAGCCCCTTCATTTCCCCTGATTGCTTTAAATCCAGATTTGTCCAATGGTCCCTACAATTAAAGATCCAATTTGGATTCTATCCCTTTCCTAAGAATTCATGTTTAGGGCTCATATTTTTGCAGCTTTCCCCTAGCAGAATTAGTTTTCTTTTTCCTCTCCAGAAAGGTCTCATATCTTTTTCCCCTCTGAGGAGAGGAAGGAACAGGCTGTTGTATCAGCAGAGAGCATCTTCCTCTTCTCAAGACTGGAGTAGCAAGGGGTAGAGAAAGGTGCAGTGGTCTTCTTTTCCTTCTTTCCTGCCTCTGCTTACAGAGATCGGAGATGCTGGGTGGCAGAAAGGAGAGAGAAGGACCCATGTAACTGCATCTTTTGGAAAATAAGAAAGAGGGAAATTGTGGAAGGGATTCTCAAGAACTTTTAAGATTTTTTTTTTCCCCCCATCAGATAATGTGTGTTCAAAGCCAAAACATTCTAAAAAAATCAGTTTAAATAAACTTCTAATTTCATAACATAAAGGAAGCTGATGAATAATAGCTTTTACATAGTTAGAAAATCTAACTATAGGCTTCAATGGACACATATGTTTTAATTTCTCAAACTTTAGAGGAATGGTTCATAGACTTTCTTTTCCCCTAGTCTGCCAGTGAGTTTGCCCCACATAGATATTGAAGACAGAGCAGTCTAGAAAGGATTTGCCAACTCTTTCCTTTGCCTTTTTTCTATGAATGAACCATCAACAACCTAATCAGCTTTTTTAGGCATTTTTTTTATCATTCAAAAAAAGATGGCAATACAGTTTTATGACTATACATGTTTATTTAAGTGTTGGCAAACTGTCCAGATTAAGTGCTGTTTTCATACCTGTATTATGTTTGGGATCAACGCTTGGGTGACTGTTTCTTCATTACACAGTCTGCTTTTTATTGTCTTATTTAATGTCATAACTTTTATAAATAGAAATAATACACCAGATAGGAAAATGTTATAGAGGCATAAGAAATGAATATTACTTTTCCATATTCTCTTAGGAAATTGTATATATTAACACACAAAGACCCATTTTTCTAGAGATCTGGCCTTTTTCCTGACAGAGGGAGAAAAATGTAAACCACAGCTAGGTGTTGGCAGCCTTTATGTCTACTGTTCCTGATGTGTTCCTACCGACTGCATTTCCTATATGTACAAAGTTGGTTATGGCCAAAGCTCTGTGTTCTAAGTTGGTTTATATGAATAAAGCTAACACAGTCATCTTGTTTTGTGGAGACTAGGCAAAATGGGTTTCTTCATAGGTCAGTAGCTGGCTAGTTTTGTTTCCCTAAGCAAATTGTTTAACCTCTCTGAATTCTGTTTTCCTCAGTTTTAAAATAGGCACAAGTATAACCTGGTGGTTTTGTGTAAGTGGTTTGGTCCAAGATCCCACCAGTTTAAGGCTGAGGAGAACTGGCTTAAATGATTTGGTGGATTGGGGAGTTTGCATTATTATTCAAATATAGATGCCTTCAAATAGACATTCCTAGAAATGAAATACAATTTCTGTTGAGTTTGGAGCTGAGCTTAAGAACTGTAATAATGATGATGATGGAAATTTTCTCTCTTCAATGACTTGTTTCTCCACGTTATTGTAATTGCCATCATGACTTTAAGCAGTTGCAATACTAATCTCAGTGGTCTCCACAAGATATGTGGGGTAACACAGGAATACAGATACAGTTGCTCTCTTTCTCGTTTCCTCTTCCAGAAGGGTTTTTCTACACAGGTTCCTTTTCACCTACGCTGCAGCAGAGCAATATAACAGGTTGGTGGAAGAAGGTAGGGTGGGCACCCGCAGACTCATGAGACACATGGAAACTGCATGTAGCATTTCTGACCGGGGTCAGGACAGTACTGATGTGACTCATCCTTCACCTCACCTGGCTTGCTAGATGATTACCTGTCAAACATATTGTAGTCTGTGAAATCATTTAAGTTAAACAGGGAACAGCTCCACTCTGTACTTAGAGCTTAAGCAAAATTTGAACTGAATCTCTTCTGAGGTTTGGCTACCTCTGATACTTCACCTGATTAAGACATAATAATAATAATAATAATAATAATAATAATAATAATGATGATGATGATGATGATGATGATGATGATGATGATGATGATGATGATGATGATGATGATGATGATGATGATGATGATGATGATGATGATGATGATGATGATGATGATGATGATGATGATGATGATGATGATGAATAATTTAAAAACAAACCAAAACATTTTCCCCTTGGTTTTTGTTCATTCAATCTTTCCTGACTTCAGGGGCATTCCAGAGTCAAGGATTCAGGGCTGAAGAGGAAATGTATTCCTCAGGTGAAACCACTAAGCTAGCACTGAAGAATTCCTAGCTTTTTCAGATGTTCCCTATGCAGTGATTAACAATCTGCCTAATTCTCTAGGTTTACCTGTCCTTATCACTCTGCCAGAAATCATGCTCTTTTACTCTACTCTTTGTCTTAAATCATGGTGTCTTCAGTGAGGAACTTCTTCCTACGTGTACACACAATGAAAGTTTCAGCTCAGTTTGTGGGTGTTGGGTTTACACACATTTAGATTCAACTGATTGCTGAAAAGTGAATGTGCAAATGTTTTAAATGAGCATTTTTGCTTTGAAATCAAGCTCAAACTTCCAAAAGGATTGAATTTTACTGACAATTAATTTTCAAATAGGCTATATTGAATAACACTAAAGGCAAAAAGAAGAACTAAAGTCCTGGAGATCCTAGGTCAATGAGAAACTGATTTTTCAGGTCTTCTGCTGATTTGTCCAACTGCTGTTGAGATTTATATGGTATTGGAGAGAGACAAGAAAGCACATTGATCCATTTGTACACACATCAGATACCCCTGCCAATTGCAGTTAACTCCTTCACTCTGTCTTTTAAAGTGTTAACCTCATACATAAGAGTTCCCAGCTGGTTAAATGCATCCACCTCTATAGGTTTCAATCAAACTGAGCACCAGGCAGAGTACCAGTGGTATTCCTTCAGTCAACCAACACCACATTTCATTATCTCTTCTGGAGCTGATGCTTTTCACTGAAGAGATTCTGCTCCCTCAGTCCATTCTCACTCCTGGCAGGAACTAGCACTTCCTCTGTTATTCTTGTCCAAAACCTTCATTGAACTCTGGAGTTTTGTAATCCAATGTATGAAGGATCACCAGCGTCTGGGCATTGTACTTAGCATTACACATCTGCAAAGCATGGTTGGGTTATTTTACATAATTAATTTCTTCTCTTTGTCCCCATCTCCTCTGCTGCCCTTTTTCAGTTGTGCATTAAAATAAATCAATATCCTGTTTTGCGTGATATACCACAAAATGCAAATAAACTGCAACAAAATGATTCAGAAGAGGATTAAGATTTCATCATGAGATAAACCTTCCTGTTTTAATAACAATTTATTTTTATGACATTCTCTTTTTCTTTTTGTAAAAAAGAAAAAACATGAACATTCCCATGGCTGTGGGGCAACTCCCACTTCACCCATCTGTGGGAATTGCCCTGAGATTGTTCCTATCAGGCACAAAAAATTACAAATGAGAAAGTTGTGTGACTTCTCGCCTTTGCCACCAGCTTCTCAACTGCTTCCTAGTTTTCGTGTGATATCACAGTTGTTTCTAAGGCTATCATCTTTGATGCTGGAAAAACTGGATATGCTGGCTGCTTTGCCCTGCCTGAAATAGAAGAATAAGGAACAATTCACATATGCTCCTCCTTTGTGTTCACCCCCGAAACGCAATACTGACTGGGCACATACCTGTCTTGGGTAATGCTTTATATTTCTGGTTTCCTCTGACATTGGACTTCTACAGTAAATTGGCATGTTCACACAAAAGACTATAATGCAAAGGCATGCTGTTAAATCTTGTGGGATTTTAATTTCTGAATAAAATCAGACGCAATGGGCCTTGCTGAGACAGTGTTTTTCATGTCTCCCTCTAAATGACTGGCATATCTACCAGTCCCACCTGCTTATAGCTAAAGGCATTTAAAAATTCTGTAAATGTGGATGCCTAGGTAACTGCCTTAAATCCTCAATATCATACTGATAATAGTATTGTGAGTACAAGAAGGTATTATATAGTTGTAATGTGCTCTCAGTGATACCATAAAGTTTGGTGATTGATGTCTCCATGTTCCCTAGGTTTTCCTTAAGAAAAAAAAGCTGATCATCTGAATGAAGACATGAGATATTTACCAGTATTATTTCAGGTGAAGTCAATCATGTACTTCCTGTGTTTATGGTAATTGCATTTGTCTCTAGCAATATGAAAGGCAGGATTATTTAAATTTATTTAATATTTACAGAGAATTCTGAATTAAGTTTTTCTTTACTGTCTCAATGCTTAATTATTACATATAGATAAAGCACAGTATATAAAGATACATTGAGAAGAATTTTCAAAATGTGGATTCTTGAGAATCAGTTAGCAAATTCCTAGAGAAATATCAAGAAATGTCAAGATACGGAAACTGAAGGAGGGTGACAGCTGGAAAACTAAAGAAGTTTTAGACTGTGGTTAAAAGGAAAGCCAAGAAATCAATCACAATTGTTAAAAGTTGCTGCAAGAAAGCACTGCATATGACAAAGGAAAGGGCATACTTAGAATGCCTCAAAGAAAAAAAAATGAGCAGGACACCTTAGAGGCGATGTGATGTTCTCCAATTCTTACTCTGCTGCAGAGTAGAAATAAAGAAATGACAAATGGGAAGCATTTAGGTCACCTCAAGCATGTGCAAGAAAATTTAACGAGAGAGAATTAAAAAAATAAATAAGATGCTTATCACAGTTAGAGCTAAACAAACGACAAACTAAAGTTACATATCATGATAATAAAATGCCTTTTGAGATGGCATGTCCCTTAGGGATAAAATTGGAAGGCTCTAGATATTTCACTGCTTTCAGACCAGCCAGTAATGATGAAGAAAATCACCCCCATAAGAAAAAGAAGGAAAAAATAAATGGGAAAGAGAAGCAAGAAATTAAATTTCATCTTTCTCATGAAAGGCTTTTCATATTTAGATGTATGTCTCAGCCTCTCCCAAGTGATCACAGCCAAAATTCCTCCTCTGTAGGTCTGACTACTTTTCTGCCAGATGGAGCACCGTACTCCCTCAGCTGGATTTCTGCAGAGAAGTGACATCCAGTGACTTTCCCCCCCCTGTTTTCAGCGAATTTGATCTGTGTAGGCAGCCCACCTGTTGTGGCTTTTCAGGAGCAGTCCCTTTTTTCACAGCTGACGTTCCTCATCCCAGACAAATGCTCATAAATACATTGATGTATTGGTCCCTTCCTTTGATACATCTGTCTCCTCTTCTGTGGACTGACTCCCTTCTGCAATAGCATTGTTCCTTTTAATTCCCTCTGTTCAAGTGCAAGCCATTGTCCACATGTCTTTTCAGGACTTCCTACATTTGAGATTACACAGACTGTTTAGAACGATAAACATAATTTCTGCCATGCGTTGCAAGGACAAGAGTAGTAGGGTCATTTCCCAGCCACACATATTGATTTGCTTTATGAATTCTAAGAAGGATTTTAAGGAATTCAAGAGGGATCTAACAGAGCTAAGGTGATTAGAGGAGGCGATGACACAGAAACCATTTGAGAAGAATAAAAATGCGACACAAACTGTAAAGAAATGAGTTATAGCTAAACTGGCTTTTTTAATGAAGGAGGTCCCATCATGGTGAGTGACTTGGCAAAGATGTCAACTCGGTGCAGTAAGGGAAACATCAGTACCGTCATGACCATTGACTATATATGCTTATCTGTTTCATTGAAGGATTGTCCTGTGAACGAATCAAATACTGACTGCCAAATTCAACTCTAGTGTTCTTCCCTGCAGATAACCACATGGCAGCAGAGGTAGAAAGCCTTGAGGAATGATTGCTAGATTAGTATAGGAACTTGTACAGAGAAATTCATTTGACATTGTCTCTTAAGTGATGTGCAACAACATGTTCTGTTTGCCTTAGTGAGAACTATGCATGTGAAGTGTCTTAGAAAACAGGTGTACAGGTTGGTAAATATGGATTTACTATCATTGAAAATACAAAGCCTATTTAGACAGCTGGATGGATGGCCTCATTTAAGCTTCCACATTTTAATCTTACTTTCTTTATCTAGATCATTTATTGGGGAAAAACATTAATAAAAGCAGTCTCACAACATACAAAGTCACTGGGACAGGGAGTTCAGGTATTTGATCTTTGAATTAAGATTACATGTCTGTCTTTCAATTTCAGGCAAACATTACTGAACTACAAAATTTCAGCCAGAAGTTTCTGCATCTAAGTTGATTATAACAGCTGTAAAGTTTTGGCATTTACAAGAGAATCAGAATTTTAAAAAAAAAAGATAATTTAATATATATGATGGAGAACATAGCTGTATGTGCGTATGTTTACCCTAGTGCATTACAGATATGGACATTCAAAGAAATCAACAAATTTAAATCAACCCATCTTAATACATTATATTCCTTGCCTCAAGATATTAATAAGGCAAGCAGATTGGTGAAGTGTTTTAAAAAGATTAGATACGTATCCGAATAAGAACAAAGAGCAGCCCAGCTCTGTTGAGCTCAGATGGCATTCTTTTAAGTTTCTTAACTTTTAAAGTATCTATACACTTGACGTAATAATATCTCAAGGCAGTAATGAATGCCTTGATTCAAGTCGAGTTGAAATCAATGATGAAGTCAATGAAATCAAGTTAACCTCAATGGAATTTCAATCAGGTTCAAAATTCTGGTGGGTAATTGCTGCTGGAAAAACTGCTGGATTATGTCATCCTTATGCTGACTTAATTCATCAGAATCAAGCCCCACATACTGAAATGCACTTAGAGGATTGGAGGTTTGATTCAACTACAACTAGTTGGACAAAAAAGGGGAAAACCCTCTCAGCTCAGGCTTCCCTTGTCCTCCCATGAATTGCAGCACTTAGTCACCAGAATAGTCCTCTATCTCACAGTCATATTTACTCATTAATTTACAAACAGTCTGTCCAACTTTCAGTGTGACCTACTCATGTAAAAGCAGGCTAGCACAGAAGAAAAAGCAATTTTCAGAAGACAACCAGTACTTCATGAACTTAGACCAAAGGTTTTGTACTTCAGCCCATGTGAAAGATGACCCTATCAGGTAAGTAAGACTATTTTCAAGTTGAAAGTGTTCTAGATTTACTTTTCAGATTGTGATCTGTTTATTTAAAGCAGTAAATGCCTAAGAAATTAAATGGCACAGCGTATGGTGCATAGTTGAAAAATTCCCACACTGGGTTTGTAGATCAAGAGTGATTTTGTTGTTGTTTTACGACGTTACCAGGGGCATTATGAATTAAGTCTGAGTTTCACTGGAGGTTCTGGAGAAGGAACCTAAAAATTCACAGGAGAGTGGTTACAGCTATATTAGCAGTAATTCTAATTAGCAGTTTAAGAGGAGTGGGTCAGTTGACCAAAACAATTCATACATGATTGTTATATACCTATGATATACATGTCTTGGGGGACTTACTCCAAATGAGATGGAATCTAGTCCTTGGGGATAAATGCCTCTAGGATTTGTGGTTTGAAGCTTTATGGAAGGAAGAAGTATTAGGCATGTACTAACAGAGCCACGGGGAGGCAGCCGGGCCTCTTGGACTGCATGGCTTGTGGCATGGAGCTGTCACTTGGGTTTCTTCCAAAAGGAATCTGCTCTGGGGACACCAACTCGCTCTGAGAACTGAACCAAAGGGCAGTCAGGTGATCCATTTCACAGTTGCCCCGTTGGTCTACAGCAAACCATTCATTTGGACACAGCCCAGGCATCCCCCCATTCTGTCTTCGGACAGTGTAGTGATTTGTCACTTTGCATAAATAATGGGATAGGGCATTTCGATGCAAATGAGTTTTGAGCATCTCTCTGTAACAACAAAAAAAGGAAAAAAATTAAAGCAACTCAGTAGGAAATGACAGGGAATCTGCCTAGAAATGGCACTAGGAGGTTTCACATCATTAAATAGAACCGAAGTTACCAGAGTAAGATAACCCAAAAAGAGCCAACCCTAAAATTCCCCGCATGTCGCACCTGAAAGAAACGCAAATGGTAATGCTAACAGTAGCTGAATTCTGCTCTGCGTTCCAGTCTTGTTTTCTATCTCATTTATCCCAATGGAGCAGCATGGGGCTGAGTTGTAGGAATCCTTATTTCCACCAGCATTAGTAAGATCAAGATCTTGTTTTGCAAATGAGGGAAATCTGACATTTGGAGTTTTCCAAAGAGCAGTCAGTTAGCTAGCGCTTTGTGACAGCTTTTATATATGCAGCTAATGAATGGTGGAGAATGATTACAGTGGGGGCATAGAAGTAAGCATGGGTGCTATAGCAATAAATAAGAACTGATATAAATCAGTGGCATTTTATTGACTTCAGTTCTGCTGGCCTGATTTAAATCAAGTATGAATTTGGCCCTAGGGCCTTGCAGAAAAATCCCTGGGTCTGACACAAGTCCTGCTGTCTTGACTCAGACAAATTTTTCCTAAATTTCGGTGAGACTCATGGTTGAACAAGGATTTCAGGATTCTGCTATCACATAACACAAAAAATAGCACTCTCATCAGCAGTTCATTTAGATTTGAAATGTATCTAAATGTTTTATGGAAATTATCAGCTTTAAAATTGTTCCCATTGTGTTTTTAATGTTCAGGCATTTTCCACACTTCATCTGTTCAAAAATGTATGTCACATTCCCCAGTTAAAAAAAATCAGAAGCATATATAAAAAAAACCCAAACAAAATAAATTAGCAAATATTTTTGTGTTATCTAAAATGTAGAAGTTGCATGTTAAATAGAAACAAGCAAAATATCAATGGCTTCAGAGGCACAGGGCACTGTAGGTGGGGAAGTCAAGTAATATGGGCTGTCTTCACTCTTCATTCTTGTTGCTTTTCTTTTGGTGTTTTCAACACAGACTCATCAACTTTACAGGAGTGTCAGACTCTGAACAGAACCACATGTTAAAATAATTACTAATTATGGGAAAAGAAAGTACACGAAAAAGACATGAATTTTTAAGACACCAAGTTGTCTCAGGGTTTTGTACTTTCCAAGGAAAAGTAATTGCATTGCTTTTGAAATCACAAACCAAGGCGTGAGTATAATTTTATATGGCAGTAAGAATGCTAAAGCAGATCTACAAGTGATCTATTTTTATGAGCTTCTGTCTCATTTTCAGGAGACCTTCCAAATCTACGTGTAAGAAAAGGGTGGCAGCTTAAGAATCATAGAATCACAGAATAGTTTGGGGCAGCTTAAGTCATAGAATCACAGAATAGTTTGGGTTGGAAGGGACCTCTCTGGGGGCCAGTGCTTCACCACCCACCACCC
>NW_008794080.1:745779-762965 GCF_000699145.1 Aptenodytes forsteri
ACGTCTCTAACTCCTCTTGTTTATTCCCCATGCTACGTGTGTTTGCATAGCGGCTATTGCTGGCCCTGGCATCAAACTGGTAGGAGTGGGATGGATTGAGGTTCCCTTTCCCCTGGCACTCTAGTTTAAAGCCCTCTTCACCAGCTCGGCAAGCCTATGACTGAAGACTGGTCTCAAAAGGAGCATAAGGCATAGCAGTGCTTGCCTTGCTCTGAAATAGCAATGTTCATAACCTGGTATCAAACATGCGAGCACATTAAATCTCGTATTGCACTAGTCACCAGCATGCTGGTCTCAAAAGGAGCATAAGGCATAGCAGTGCTTGCCTTGCTCTGAAATAGCAATGTTCATAACCTGGTATCAAACATGCGAGCACATTAAATCTCGTATTGCACTAGTCACCAGCATGGCAACAGCTACAAGGGAACAGGAGACAGGGAGCACAGAAACTGCCCTCAGACCCGGCCGTTGGAGGTCTGCACCGCCGCCCCTTAAAATGGTTCAGCTGCAAAAGCACACTCAACCCTAATGAGGCAGGAGGTATATAATCACCTCAGCTGCTATACTGTTAAGGTTGCTGGGTTAGGACTCATACTTGTGCTCTGTTGCAAGGAAGCTTATTTTTCCTAGACTAAAGCAGAAAAGGTATTTTTCCTTTTGGCCTATGAAATATGTGGATGTAAATAAGAATTTGAGGGTGGTGGGGTCAGGTTGTTTTTGTCAGTTTGTTTCATACAGGTGTGACAAGAAAAATAACTTGGGTCAAATGGGAATGAAACTTCTGGTTGTTTTGTTTTGGTTTTTTTTTTCCAGGAGAGAAAGAAAAAAGAAAACCACTACAAATAACTAGCAAATTTATTTTAATCCCAAAGTAAGTATCTTACTTTCTGTATGTAGCATGAGATTGTGTTCAGAAGTAAATTTGTATGAATTTTCAAACAAAATTCTTATTTCCACATGAGAAAAGGAAAGACTGTTTCTAAGTTGTTGCCTTGATATTTTTTTTTCTGTTTCTTTGCTGCATTGATCTGTTGGAATTGCTTGACCAGTTGTTGTAGACTCACAGATTGATTCAGGCAAATGCACATGAGGGTTAGAAAAAACCTGTTCACAGAAAAGTGAACAAACTAGTCTTCTGAAATACTTTCACATTTCTTCTTCAAGGCACCTATAAAAGATACTAAATTTCATCTTTGGTTTGATAAGTGACTCTGAGGAGGTCTGAGTGTCCTCTGTTTCCACTGAAGCCATGATATAATGTTCTGAAAGTGCCTAAAGTTTCCTAGGGTTAGGTTGTCAACTCATGAAAAAATCCTTGTAAACATTTTAGCCATCTCCCAGAACTGGGGCAGCAGCACAGCTCTGAAATGTCTGTGCAAGAGTGTTCTGCATGCATGAGTGTGAGCAAACTCATTGACTCTTGCATACTGCAGTATTTGTAGCCAGTGCTTTTTTTGTAGCAGATAGCTTTGAATTTTGGATTAGGGTTGAGCAGCTCAAGGAAAATGGTGAAAATATTTAAGCTTTATTTTTTTAAGATACTGTAAGACCGAACAAGTCATAAGTCCAAGCAAGCAGGAGTTTTTAAACAAAACTTACCTAGATGTTTGCATACAGGCAAATGCAATCCTGCCTGTATATCCACAAAAATCGCATTTCTGAAAAGAAAACTCCTGATTTTTTCATAGGGTGTATTATTAGTACTCTTCAGCAAAAAAAAAAAAGGCAAAGATCAATAGTCTAGGCAGAGAAAAGCAACGGCCACAAAATGACTTCTCAGAGGAGCCAGCTAGGAAGGTGCATCTCTTGGTCAGAAACCTGGCCTTGTAAGAGTTGCTACTTGCTGTCCCCACCCAAGACCTTTCTGGGAAAATTTGTGTATCACTTGAGACATGGCTCTGCAGATCTTGCTACAAAGAGAAACTCCTATTTAATTTATTTTGCTTTTACTGTGTTAGACAACCATGAAGAGTATCATGCAATTCTCCACAGGCCTGAGCACCAGCACAGTCATTCCCGTATTACTCAGCCATCATGTTTTCAGATCAGGCCCTTTCTGCCCCTCTCCCTCAACACAGGTTACTGCTGTCATTGGTATTCCCTGCCCTGGCTTGGCACTAGGGCTAGAGCCAGCGGAGTCAGGTTTACTTTGCTGCTTAAGTTTTTCAGAAAAGTGCCTATGAGCCTGTTGTCATTTAATCTCAGTCGGCAACTGAGCACCACGCAGCTGCTCGCTCACTCCCCCCCGGTGGGATGGGGGAGAGAATCGGAAGGGTAAAAGTGAGAAAACTCGTGGGTTGAGATAAAGACAGTTTAATAGGTAAAGCAAAAGCCATGCACACAAGCAAAGCAAAACAAGGAATTCATTCACTACTTCCCATGGGCAGGCAGGTGTTCAGCCATCTCCAGGAAAGCAGGGCTCCATCACGCATAATGGTTACTTGGGAAGACAAATGCCATCACTCCAAACGTCCCCCCCCTTCCTTCTTCCCCCAGCTTTATATACTGAGCATGATGTCCCATGGTATGGAATGTCCCTCTGGCCAGTTGGGGCCAGCTGTCCTGGCTGTGCCCCCTCCCAGCTTCTTGTGCACCTCCAGCCTGCTCAGTCGGTAGAGCATGGGAAGCTGAAAAGTCCTTGACTAGTGTAAACACTACCTAGCAACAACTAAAACATCGGTGTGTTATCAACATTTTTCTCACCCTAAATCCAAAACACAGCACTGTACCAGCTACTAGGAAGGAAATTAACTCTATCCCTGCCAAAACCAGGACAGAGCCAAAGAACAGTATTAAGCATGAAGCAACTCACTTTAAAGCAGTGGTTGGCATACCCTGATCAGAAACCTTGCCTCTACTGCCTGTTGCTATGCCTTTACTTCACAAACATCATAGGTGTGCAAAATGCAAACTGCCGAGGAGGTCAGGGCGCTGCAGATGAGTGTCAAAGATGCCTGTGAGTATGAGAAGAAAAGGCGGCGAAGCCAATGATGGAGGCAGCAGTTGGCTGTCAAGCCTCGGTCTCTGGCACATTAGACAAACTGCACTTTACATCACATTCCTTGCACACACCTGCCAATTCTGTAAAGCACAAACTTTGCTGAGGGAGGGTTTCAGATGGTTTCTTTCTGTTTTGTGAGGATTTGGATTTTTTAGAAAAGCAAGTTTGGTTATTTTTCTTTGCAAAGCTGCAAAAATAAGAAATAGAGGGGGGTTGGACTAGATGACCTTTAGAGGTCCCTTCCAACCCAAACTATTCTGTGATTCTATAATGGAGGATGGAAACTATTGAAGTCAGAAATAAAATATATGTTAATTGGTACGTTTGCTTCAATTACGTTGCAACACTTGGGTATAAGATTGTCCTCAGGGTTCAAAAAGGAAGGTGCCCTTTACGTATAGGATAAAGCTATTCTTGGCTATTACCATTTACTTAGCCCTTAAGTAAAAAAATCTTGAAAAAAATGAGCAGAAGTCAATGACATTTAGCAGAGTGGAATGATTAATCCTGAATTATGTGACTTAGGCATAGATATACATCATCAATGTTTCAACTGGGGGGGGGAAGCTAACCTAGTCTAAAATGCAAATGAGAAGCAGTAGGATATACGGTGAAGGAATATTTCAGCCAACTGGGGTAAAACAGCACTGGTGACAAAGGTGAAAGCAGAAAAGGATTCTGCAAAAATAACTGGTAAAACAAAGGGTTTACACTTCATAGCAATATTTGGAAACAAATATCATGTGATGGTCTTCCCTGTTTCTTGCAACTTTGAATAAAATACTTCTAGTTCCTGCACTGTCTGGGTGAAGGTGATATGTTCTGCATATGATCTCAGCCCAATTTTTGCAGATGAGGTAAGTTCACGTGTTTCCAGGTATATGGATGATTGCCTGAGCTGTAGCAAACTTTAGACTCTTCTGAGGCTGATACCTGTGCTAGGTCTGGGATGTCCCGAGGCGTTCATCTCCTTGACATTTCACTTCAGTAACAGGAATCTTTGGATTACATATTGCTCCTGATTGATAGTCACATATCTCCATTACTAGGATATATAATATCTGTCACTACTAAATATTCAGAAAACCCATCTAAAGACCAAACTGTGAGCTGGGAAGAAGCTTCTAATATTGGTGTAGGTAGTCAGCTAAGATGCTGTTGAGATTTGAGTATTTTAAACCTTAGTACACAACTGCGCTTTGGTGTTCTTTGAGCCACTCTTTCCACATACTTCTGGGAAAAGAATGCAATTATTTGTGGACAACATATCACACCCTTGAAGAATAATCGAATGTTTTTAGCCACAGAAATAATACATGGCAGCTTGGCTTCAGTGCAGAGCTCCCATGGGTGGACGTCCCAGGATCCTACCACCTAACCCCTCTGGAGTGCAGCAGTACAACTGTCTAGGCTGGGAGGTCATTGCCAGTCAAGAAGGTTGGTCTTCTGCGGAAAGGGGAGGGGCCCCCACCCATGTTTCATTCAAAAGGATGAAAGTCCTGAAAAGGAAGGTCTTTCCTAGATCTCTGGTTTACAAGTTAATTATTCAAAATTAGTCAATTTTTGTTATCAGTGGAGTATGAGACCCTGTCAACGGTGCGGTGTGGTTCCCTCTAGGTGTCTGATAGCCAACGTTTTGTCAGCTTAAATATTGGTTCTCTCCTAAGACCAGTCAAAATGGTGGGAGGGCCTGGACTCAGCTGAAAGAAGGCTCCTGAGCAGGACAAGCCTGCCAACTGTCTGGGAAAAAAAACCACATTCTTTTGCAAAGCAAGAATGCTGCACAGAAGTCTGAATCTCAGCAGCTGACGAGGGGCCGTTTTATCCCTGGCAGGGTGCTCTCCATCCACAGCAATCTCTGCACAGAAGCAGCAGCTGTTGTCCCTACACTCACTGAAAAACCCGTCCCTGCTCTGAGGCCAGAGCCCTCCTGACACTCTGCAGCCCCCTGGGACAGAAAGATGGGGTAATGCCATAGGGCGCAGTAGGCTGGGGAGAAATGTGTGACAGTCCCACACAAGATAGAAGGATGCCCTGAAATGCAATGGCGTGGGAAGTATGTGACTGCAGGTAAGCGCAGATGATAGAGATGCACTTTCTTCCAAAATGTGGAGGTCAGTGTGAGACACAAGATCAATGTCCCTTAGCTGGATTGATTAAATAGCTTAAAGACAGGGTCTAACATTAAAGTGATAAATGCAAAAAGCGAGGAAGAAGACATCCTTCTCTTGTCATACAGAAAATAGTCTTAAGTCACAGTCATGTTCAGAGCATGCTCTAAGTCCAAGGATCATGTCAGTTCTGGCGACAGCAGCCACCTCACTGTAGAAGGGTGGTACAGTGACACCAGGTTGCCACTGCTTTTGATTTGTATCATTGCCTTGATTCTTCTTGATAGATCAGGTCTGCTTTTTGTAAGGGCCACAATCTTATGTTAATATGGAAACTTCTTTCTTCCCTGAAATGAGACTGCTGTCAGATGTGCGTGGCACTTTACGTTTAGAGGTGTAGAGGACTTCACAGCTCCTTTAGAACTCTGCCTTAGAAAGGCATCTCGCTGCCACAGTTCCATTAATTTACATGAGCGTGAGATCACCCCATCTGAGCTTAGGCAAATTGGATTCAGAAACTGAGCTGTGTTGTACTGGCATTAGTGTTTCGAAGATCACTCAGATGGGTTTTGAATTACTTGCTATTTATCAATCTAGGCCATAATTTATTGTACAAACCTTCCTGTTCTTAAATCCATGCATTAATCTCTGTTTTCTGGGAGACTTGAGTTCTGAGAGATGAAGAGTTTAAAAAAAGCTATATTAATCACTTAACATTTCCAACAGTTTGTAAAGTTTGAAACACCTAAAAATTCTCCTCAGTTTCAGTTCCTAGCAGCCCTAGAAGACCTCAGAGAGTAACTTTTAATGGAAACACTGAGAAATTTAGTAGTCCCTCCATTTTACCTTCAAAAGTACAAACACATAAAATATTTGAAATGTTTTTAATTTAGGTTTATATATCAATATGAGGAAGTAAATGAAGAATTACCATTAGAAATGTCTCTGAAAGAGAACAGTGTGAGTATATTGCCTTTTAGCAAGCCACAGTTTAACTGAATGTTTAACAGGCTGCCTCCAGCTGAAGTGTGCCATAACTGTACACGGGACAAAATAAAGCAAAAAAACCCAAACCCCTGTGACTTACAACATTTACATATGCAGGGATTTCATATTCTTTTCAGCATAGTTTGTTTGTTAATTTGCCAGTTGTTGATGGGAGAAGTTGTGTTATTTTTGTGTGTCTTGTTGGATTAACGCTCCTTGTTTTCTTTGAATTTTAGCTGAAGAAAGAAACTCAAAGCAAGCTAATACTTGGAGAAAGTACCACATCTAAACTGTATTTAGTGATTAGTATTAAGAAAGATAATTGTGGAAATAACAAGGAAATATTGATGCTAATGTTTCAGCCTTTGTCCAACATGCCTCAAGAGATTAAATTTTCTGCTTAAATTGATATCAGAAGAGATACGGTAATTATTTAATAGTATTTAGAAATTAAGCTGAAGATATTTCATAGACTTGGTTGGTTTAAAGTTAATGCTATTTCAAGAAGATTATTGGTTTTCTTAATTAAATGTAATTTTAACTACTGAGTACGCTAGGACAACTAAATACATCCTTTTACATAGCAGCTCTTTATTTTTAAACCCCCTCCCTTATTCTTCAGAAGATAAAACCAGTAAGAGTTTAATCTCCTATGTTTCTGCTTTTGCGCCAGCTGAAGGGCACAGATCAGTGTTACAAAGCATCACAGAAAATCCCATCAGTCTACTTTATAGACTTTGTACCTTCTGCAGAGCCTGATGACGTGAGGAGAGGCAAGGAATAATCTCATATAGCAGCTGGCGGGAGTTTTCCCTGAGTTGGGGAAAGGGAACAGGACAGGTTCTAGAAAGGTGGTTGTCTTTACAGCAAGGTGCTGGGCTGTTTCCAGATTTACCAGGTTAAGTGCATATCTGGGATGGGTGTTAGCCTCTGTATTATCTCCTGTGTCCAACTGACTGTCCTGCACTGCTTCTCAGCACTCCTGGAGCCCAATAGGAGTCTGGGATGTCCCTTACCTGCTCCACAACATGCACCTTGCCACATGTACCCCTGCCAAGGCCACGAAGCTTCCTACAGCTCAGCATGAGGCGCCTTCAGCCCCTGCCTGTTGCTCACAACAGCCAGCCATTCACTTCCCATCTGGCTCTGTGCAGCATATAAGTATCCTGACTTGTTATTCTCAGAGATTCTTCTCCCAGATGTGAACATCCCAAATGCAAGATCTGACCCTTAATATTGTATCTTCATTGTTTCTACCTCTTTGGCTGTGTTGTTAAACTACTAGTCTATTCTGGGGACTTGTGAGAAATATAAAGGTGCTTTTGGTAATTTAATTTATATTTTCATTGCCTGGTGAGCTGGTTGCAGTGAGAATGGAAGCAGAGAAGATTGTTAGTGCAGAGAACGCCTTCAGCTGTCCCATAGCTAGGTCAGAAGCTCTTCCATGTAGCCAGTGGGAGGGTTACATTTAAAACTCATGAAGGCAACCCTGAAAAGACCAGCCTTTACCCATTATACAACAGCAGATGGTTCGTCATGTTATATTTTATTGACCTACAGGAAGTGATAGAAGAGGTGTTTTTGTCACTCCTACTTGCTACAAAAAAACCTATAAAAGTTGCTTTTAGCTGTTAACTAGTGACTTTAAATTAGGTATCTGTCTTGTTTAATGAGGAAAAGAGTAAAAAAATCAATGAGAGTAGGGTTTGTAAATATGTTATCTGAATCCCCTGGGCTTATTAGGTAAGATAGTCTTGTAGACAGCGAGAGCCATATGGAAATCCTTGAGGTAATTTCATGCAGTGTTGTTCCATACTTGTAATTCTCTGGCTGCGCAGATGAATTCCTATCTGACCAGACTAAGTAAGACGGGTGAGTCACCCATTAAGAGGATTAAATGCTTCTGGCTAGAAGAAAGCAGAGACCAAGCTTTCATGTGTGGCATGGAGTCGAGCTAGTATGATAAAAGAAATGCAAAAAACAATCTAATTTTAATTTCTGACATGCTTAAATAACAGAAGAATTTGGAGCCACTCTATTTTAAATAAGAAACCTAAATGGATTACAAATGATCATTCAGGGGTAAATCAAGTTTAGAATATAAACTAGATGCCTAAAAGCAACATTGGTAACTTTTCTGTGGGCTGTTCTCCTAAAACAAACGTAGTCTGGAGTTGTCAGTCTCCTGAATGTTTTATAGCCTTAGAAAGTTTTGTCAAGAATGTGAATTTTGACAAAATTGTAACCTTAGGGCATAGGAACTCCACTTTTTTTTAAAGTTTGTACAGAGAGGTGGTTCTGTCTGAGCCAAATTCGGACAAATGGAGACTGGGAAATGTGGCTGCAATTCCTGTAAGTGTAGACAAAACCCATCAGATGTGCAAGTGGCTTAGTTCAGTAAAATGTACAGATCAGCCATAAAGCTGGAAGGAATTTATGGACATAAAGTATTAATTTCAATCAGCAGGGCACAGGTGGCATTTACATGTGAAGGACTGAGGCAGCAGGGGGCAGGTGAACAGGTAGAAAAGCAGAGTCTAACAACCGCTGACAATCCTGTTTCATATCCAGCCTTGATCTGTTTGGCCACCCTGAACTTTCAGTGGAAAGTTGCATGTACTTAATTTAAATAGTTTCTGAATGATGAAGGCATATAGGGGTGGCTCTACTCTGCAAATTGCTTGACAGGTTTTATCCCCAAGGAAAATTTTCAACAGCAAAGAGCTCTGGGGTATTTAATTTCCCTGGAGTGGGTTTTGAGAGCCTAACTTGTATCAAATGCCTATCCAACTTTACTATTCCTCTGTGTGTACCTTGAATGGGTCACCACTGTGTTCTTCATGCTTCGAATCTTAGATTTTACAGGAGGGTGGATTGCTGATGATGACTTGTGATTTCTTACTGTATTAAACAAGCAAGGTGCTACCATTCCACACAAAAAAAAATGAAGGCACACTTCCACAACCTGGAAAAGACAGAGTTGGTACTTAGGGCAAGATGCTTTAAGAGCAGGCAAAAAAAAGTTCAAGGCCAAGGCAACTATGGGCCTCTCAGAGGCCTCATGGCTCAGTCTATCATTTATACTGTAAAGAGGCATAGTGGCTGCTTGATGAAATACCACTCAGCAAGTTTCAGTTGGCACTTAGAATATTTTTCAACTGGGAAATTTCCTGTCAGCTGTGTAACAGCTTTCATTGACTGAGCAGAAAACACCAGCACAGCCAAAGACAAGAAAAAGAAGCAAAAAATAATTGACTTAGAGTAATGCCCATGTCTTGTGGAAGCCTGCTGTAGTAAAGAGTGGAACAACTCCTTCTTAAACACTATTTCTACTTAAGTGTATTTTGAATTGCTTAAGAAATGAAGATTAACAGCAATAAATCAGGGACTGAATGAAACATGCATTTGAGACAATTTTTGCATGCATCCTAGCAGCTTTACTAAAACAGTTTGGTGTTGGCATCTACCTCTACTGTCATCCAACAAAGCTTTGTCTTCTAAATGCAAAATAATCTTTTTTTTTTTTCCCCAGACTGAATTAAGTCACCCAACTTGATGATTTTTCTCCAGCAAATATGGGAAGGTCTTTCCTAGATCTCTGGTTTACAAGTTAATTATTCAAAATTAGTCAATTTTTGTTATCAGTGGAGTATGACATGAGACCCTGTCAACAGTGATATGGTTCCCTCTAGGTGTCTGACAGCCAACATTTTGTCAGCTTAAATATTGGTTCTCTCCTAAGACCAGTCAAAATGATGGGAGGGCCTGGACTCAGCTGAAAGCTGAGCCTGCCAACTGCCTGGGAAGAAAACACCAACCAAATAAGTTGGTCTAGCACAAAAGCAGTTTATTATACATCCTCAAAGCTTGGTGCAGACTTGGATTGGGAACAGAATGAATCCTTCCTCTACTGTTGTAGTACCTTTGTGCTACCCTTCAAGTGCTCTCTTGATGAGTTCAGCAATAGGATCGAGGGTTTGTATTCCTAAATGTTAGCAATAAACAGGGGGAATACTATAGTCTTATTAGCTGCTCTTGACCTTCCCCGCTGCTGGGGCTATGACAACATGATGCTGCTATTCAGCAGGGTAGATTTATCTCTGAAGCCTGTGGTGTCTCTTAAAAGAGCCACATCTAAGGAGATTTGTCTTTTCTCCTCTAAGCAGAGAAACATTCTTTCATTCCAACAGGATCAGTTTATGGTGCTCTCATCTATTCCAGCAAGTGCTAAATCTATTGATGGAGCATGTTTCCAGGTCTGTTTTCCCTCTAATCATTCTCCATAACAAAAGCAAAGAAAATAATTGATGTGCTGCTTTTACAGGCTCAGTCTGTCCTTTCTTCAGAATTAACAGTAGACACTGTAAACATAATCTGAAAATGGGGGTTTACTTCCATAATTTTTTACTGTCCATTCTTGTTCATCTCTCCTAAACCGTGGTACAAATAGAGCCCTAGGTCATGTTTTAGAGGTGATATAAAGCAATGGTAAACTGTAGATTTGGTCTGAATGACTGAGCAAACTGATAGAAACTTGGTGGTTGGAGACTAGATCACAGTTTCTTGGAGAAGGTGGTAGGATTACCAGGAGATCCAGCCTGCTTGGGCCATACCTCTTCTCACTACACTGCAGCCACATCCCTGTGTCCTCAAAATAGATACCCTTGCACCTAACCCCTGTGTCCCATCTTCCTTGGCTGTAGGAATGGGGGTGATTGCCCAGTGCATTAGGGTCTGAGTACTAATGTGTTGCAGGCTGTGAATTACTCAGAGACTAACTGGAGTCAATGTAAGAATAAAGAGGTTCTAGCTCAGGAAGTGTCTGTAAATGTGTTTGCTCTGTAATGTGCTTGGACTTGAAATGCAATAGTGGGGAGAGAAATAACTCTAATTTACTCACTGAGGGTCAGAAAGGGGAAGTCAAGCATGAAAAATAGCAGAGTGGTGGCTCCAGGAGGTACTTTATCTTATATTCTTAGAGAAAAGCCCTGCAGAGCTGTAGGTATGTTGAGTTCAAGCCAGTAATTTTTTTTTTTTAAGCTGTAAGCTTAACTGCAAAGCCATGAGAACTCTCCCTGCATTCGTGAATAGTGGCTTGGGGCCTGAGAGCTTGGGGCCTGGCTGGCCGGTGCCAAGCTTTACTTTTTCGTTTGCCCTCCTCAGCAGGTGGGTCTCAGCCACCTTATTCACTGAATGACAGCTTGGGACAAATCATGGTAATTTACTATGTGAGCTTTTCTTGGAGCAACTTGTGCACACTATGAAACATACCTTCATTGGCCAAGTATTTTTCCTAAATTGTAAGTGTGTAGTCATACTGAGAGCATATTTCATATCTGAGAACTGATTATGCACATGAATTGTTTGGCAAATGTTTTCTGAAAAATGAACAAACAGTTGAGAAAACCCAGTGTTTGCTGACAATACACACAGAGCAAAGGTAGAATTTGTCAGCTACTTATTCATTACAAATTGTTCAACTGGCTCTAATATACTTTCCTTCCTTCTCTTGAGAAAAGATCAGGGATTACATTCTTCAGTATATTTCTATTTGATTTCTTCTCTCACTGAATGGGTTTTACATTTGAAAATTATAATCTGCTGCAGATAAACTTTGTGAAAATAGCCTATTCTCTTATGTCAACCCACCATTATTTTTCTCTGTCCTTATGATATCCCACTGTTTCCCCACCCCTCCAAAGAGTAGAATAGTATTTCCAACTTCCCAAGCTACAACTCATTACCCTAGGAGCATCTCACAGCCAGAGCTCTGCAAGGGGATGCACCAAGAGGCATAAAGTTAATAGACCTGTGCAGGTTTGACTGCAGTGAAAAGATGGTTTCATCACCCTTCTGCCACTGCTAGAAAATGCTGTTCTTTTCTCTTTTGAATACATGGGTTTAAATCGTTCCTCCCAGAGCAGTGAGGGCTGGGGAAATGGAGAATAGGGCACCCCAAAGGGTGTCAAAAATAGGATTTGCTCACCTCTCAGTGCTGCAGGCTCGATGGAAATGAGCTGTGTCTCCAGCCAGCTGTCGGCGGAGCCCTCAGAGCCCATGCATGACACAGGCAAGAGCTCAGATAATTCAGTATCATCTGCTCTCTCATACAGACTTTGCTGGTAGCTCTGTGCACAACAGCAAAAGCTAAACCTCAAAATAAGCTGCTTTCATAAACTTGGCTGTATGGGTAGTTTGTTCTGTGTTTTTTTCCCTCTGGGCATCCTCAGGGATTCTCCTTTGCCTCCACCGCTTCTTAAACTGGTATCTGTGGGGTATTTAGTGTTGCTCATGGTGCAGTTGCTTCCCCACGCCTGCGGCGAGGTTAGCATGGACTGGCTCTGCCTTGCATGAGCTGTGACTGCTGTACCTGACAAGGCCCCGTGGCTTGACTCCTCGCCTTGTACCTGCCTCAGGGCTGCCAACCCCTGTACGCCAAATGTGTTTTCATAGCCCCTGACTGCAAGCCAAAGGGCCTGTGGGACTAATATTTAGGTTATTTGCCAGGTGGCACTTGAAGTGGTGTGCACATTACTGCTGCATATGAATTCCCAGACTGGCAGAGCCATGCTCATCACCTGCCCTTCCTTTGGAAGAGAAGACAAGCCAGCCACCTTCACCTCAGCAGCTGGAAATAACAGACCGACCCCGAGCTCGTTCAAGAAGTGATAATGCTTCTCTTCCCCACTCAGCTTCCCCCTCAGGTGCTTGAGGCTGTTACCATTTTGAGGTATTTGAATTAAACAATTCTTGTTTTTATTCTTTGGGTGTTTTCTCCCAATTTTTTTGTGGCTTTCTCAATATGATATTTGAAATAAATTATAATTTGAGGTGTTTCAATATTTAATGTTTTTCTCCCAGCAAACCCTGGGAAGGCATAAGCACAAACACACACATTTTCTATTTTGACATTGTGTGCAGTAAGTGATATCTATTCTTCCTTGTTGGTTATTTTTATCTGCTTACCCTTTTTCCTCCTCTGTTGCTACTCCGCAGCTTTTCTAACCCTTCTCCATTTCTGTGGCAAAAATGAAATTCTGAAGAATAAAGTTTTCCAGCTTTTGGAAAGTTACCATGTTTCAGTTGTCCTTTTCAAAAGTGAGATTGCCAAAGGTGTGTAGGTGTAAAAAAAAAAAAAAAAAAAAAAAAAAAGCATCAATGATTCTATTACATTCAGTGAAAACTTTAAGGTTTAGGTTTTTAAACTCTCTGCTGTGGAATTTTCCAGTGGGGGGGAAAAGTGTATAAAAAAAACTATTGGAAAAATGAGCATTTGCTGCTGTGAAAGACATAACTCGAAGAATTCAGTCTTCCCCAGCACCAGCATTTGGATGATTAGCAAGGAAACAGTTTCAATAATGATTCTATTACATTCAGTGAAAACTTTAAGGTTTAGGTTTTTAAACTCTCTGCTGTGGAATTTTCCAGTGGGGGGGAAAAGTGTATAAAAAAAACTATTGGAAAAATGAGCATTTGCTGCTGTGAAAGACATAACTCGAAGAATTCAGTCTTCCCCAGCACCAGCATTTGGATGATTAGCAAGGAAACAGTTTCAATAATTCTGTGGATAACACAAAGATGACCAGGCAGAATTTGGCTTATTGCTATAGCTGCTTCTGGAAATTATTACACTCTATTCATATTCAATAGATGGCATGAATGTAGTTTGAGATCAAAGGTTACTAAGAATCAGAAACAGCCAGGAGATTGGGATTCTCACTTTCCAGAGCTGGCTTTTTAGCTAGGACAGACAGTAATTTCTCTTGTCTTGCTGGATAAGAGACATTTTATTGTTTGCAGAGTCATTCAGTAGCTGAAGGTCTGAGGCAAATGTGTCTGCAGCTCTCCTTCATGGACAGAGTATTTTAGCTCTCCCAAGAACTCTGTGACTGTCTATGACAAGGAAGGTTTGTGTTCATGGTGAAACTGGTGATGTTTGGCTTTGCAGGAAATAGTAAGGTTGCTAAGGAATGGTTGGCTTCTCCAAAGGCAGGGAGAAGTACTGTGGGATGAAGTGAAGCTCATAACACCCCAGTTTTTTTCAACCTACTACCCCCAGTGTACAGGTTCAGACATCTGGCTCCACCTACTTCACACTATAGACTTGGGTAGGTGACACCACACAGCTTTTTATTTTCTTGTAGGACTTGGGAAATTCATGACCAGTTATTGATGCTTATTGATATTTGGATGTAAGCATTATATCAAATGTGCTTTTACTGCCATTTGTTCCAATAAAAAGGTAAAAATGTATAATCTAAATGCAAACTTGTCCATGAGTAATGAATAAAAAGAATAGCTACTAAGTTAGCGGTCTTACTGAACACGAAATACTATGGAAAAAAATATGATAAATGCATACAGAAGGAGAAATGGAAGAAAATACATTTATTTTAAAAACAAAAACTGCAAAGGAGGAGACAATTGTACTCTAGATTTCCGTTCTGTCAGAACATGATATAATAAGCTCTCTTGATTCTTAAGGAAAGTCTTTCAATGTAATTTTCTGCAGCTTTTAAAAGAATAAAAAACTAAGAATGAAACATGGATTACTCCTCTAAGGAGCGTCTGCCACTTTGTGCTTTCTCAAAACCCTTGTCAGTAGGACTTCTTGGCCATTGTGTTAGGAAAAAGAAAAGTGTATTTGCCATTAAGAAGATATTCAGAAGAACAAAGCAAGGCAATAATAAGATACTTGAGACAACAGCCAGCTTTTCAGCAACATATAGCATCATAGCATGCTACTTCTGAAAGTCTGCATGACTTTCACATGCAGCCTAGTAAGGCTGGCTTGTGCCTGTCTTTCCCAGAGAGCTAGTCGTGAACTTGTTAACTTTCATAATGCAGCACTATTTGGAGCAATCTCAATACTATCAGTAACAATCTATTCTACTTAGGGATTTTGCTACCATATCTTTCAGATCGCATAAGGATGACACGGTAGGATTATGCAAAAAAGCTGGTGGGAGCTTTCTGTGAAAATGCATTTGACCAATTTTGAAGACATCGTTTATGGATACAGTTCCAGACAGTCTTTACAGCTGCTGGAAAGGGGAATAGGACATGGGATCAAGGGAGGACAGATGTTCATTGCTCAAACTCACAAATGCAAAAGGAACATTTATCTAAATGTAACTTCATGCAAAACTTTAAAACCAAGCCTACAACGGCTTTCTATGTTAAAGCTGTGTCCTTTGATGAGCTTATACAGGCTTAATGGTGCTGCAGGCTAATGCGCTACCCATTCACCTTCATGCTAGTCGAGACCACATGTAATTGCAGAGGAACGTCTCCCTTGGTCCCAAAGGGAACTACCGAACAAGCACAACTAATGAAACTACTTTCTTCTGGACTTGGGTCACTTGGATCAATTCATTTTTAAACTCAGTTATAGATGGAATTTTTTGCTGACTCCATGTATACCAAAAAGATTTCTCTGCCTTTTTTCCCTAAAGCCTTTCCCCTTTTCCCCACACTGAATATTTGGCAGCATTCAGCTGCAGAAACTAGATAACTGCATTGAACATCATCAGGGTTTTGTAAACTGCCACCTTTCTTTCTCTAACTCCCTATTTCTATAACACTACCAGGAAATTCCTGATCTTTGGGAGCCAGGAAATATGGGCATGTTCAGTCACGAAAGTCAGTCTAAGTCAAAAGTATTGATGTAGCGTCATTGTGTGGTTCCTATACTATCAAAACCCCTTGCTTTTTTCCGACTCCTGCATGTATAGCAAGGAATTGTGTTCAGTAGTCGCGTGAGGATTTGCAATTGGGTGTATCCTTGTCTCCTGTGTACCAGGTGAGCTGTGTCTTAGAAATAATCTCAGGGAACTTGTGTAAAGCCCCTATCTGCACCTCTATGGCCTACAGCCAGGTTGGCACTTTGCATTAGGCACGTGGCTTTGTCTCTTACAGACTTTGAATTGACTATTTCTCAACTTTGAAACAGTGCTTGAAATCACTAATAACTTGAAATAATAGAATGCTTCAAGAGCTGCTTCCTAGAAGCTTTTATGACACTTGGAAATATATCTCTATATCTTTAACCCACATGCGAGGGGACAAAGTATTCTTGATTTAGGGGTTTTTCCATGCAGCAGTATTAATTTTGGAGGGTGAAAGTTCTTGCCAGATATTGCACCTAAGCTGTGGATAAAGAAGTATTTATCCCATCCGATTCCATTTCAAGGTGGGTTTTGGTCCTTTTCTTAGCACACGGTCATAGTTGTGCTGCTCCAATGTCAGCTAGGAGACAGTGCTGAGATTAAAGACATCTGAGCTGTTTGACCATGCAGGTTATAATAAAGACCTCAAAGACTTTTATTCTACATTAGAACAGTAGTTTAGAATAATTTAATTTTTTAAAATAGTAGTTGATTATAAAAGTCTCGGGTTTTACCACTGGTAAAATTATTCAGAGGATGTACTGAGATTTTAAAGCAGAACAAATATCAGAGCAAAAGGGATTTCCAGCTAACAGAGTTACTGAGTGATACATTTGAGGAAGATTCTTTTGTTTTACACTAGTTGTTTACCTTCTTAATTTTATGTTGCAAGTCTTGTATGTTTTACTTAGGCATGCATTGAAAGATGAAAATATGTAGCTTTTCACACCATAATCTCATTTGGATACACTCGAGCACATAATCTAATTTTAGGTTGACTTTTCCTTTCCCTGTCTTAAAGTATTTTTCAAAGTCTTCTAAAGGCCACCACTGGCAACATCACCTGAGAAAAACTTTTAGATTTTGCTGGATAACTACATTGCTCTAAACAGGAATGGAAATGCATTTTAACCAAGGCATTTATTCCCAGGTTCTTAATTAAATCAGTTCTTGCTTAATTTTCTTTTTCTTATTTTTTCCTTGCCTCAACTTTCCTTTCAACATTCTAATGAAGAGCTATGAATCTGGTGTCCATAATCATAGAATCATAGAATCATTGAGGTTGTAAAAGACCTCTAATATCATCGAGTCCAACCGTCACCCCAACACCACCATGCCCACTAAACCATGTCCCTAAGCGCCTCATCTACACGTCTTTTAAATACCTCCAGGGATGGGGACTCCACCACCTCCCTGGGC
>NW_008794080.1:763739-771477 GCF_000699145.1 Aptenodytes forsteri
AGCCTCTAGCGCTGCATGGGGTTGTTGTGGCTGAAGTGCAGGACCCGGCACTTGGCCTTGTTGAACCTCATACAGTTGGCCTGGGCCCATCGATCCAGCCTGTCCAGGTCCCTCTGCAGAGCCTAAGAGGAGGAGCTTTTATCACTATATTTTGACTACAAAATTCTCCTGGCACTTAACCATGTTTTTTTCCTTTCTTTCAATATTTTCACAATTTTTCACAATTTTTCATTATTTGCTATTAAACTAAGCCACCTTCTTCCCATGATAGTATTTGTCCACTTAAATATTTCCATTATTTCCAGCAGCACTACTCATGATTAATTCATTTCTGCAAGACAGCAAATCTTTCAGCCACAATAAGCTCAAGTACTGTATGTTGGCAAAATGTTAGGTGCTTTTGCTCCCACAAAAGCTGATGAGCAAAACAAGCATGTTTGTCCCGAGTGCTGATGACATCAGTATCCTTGAGACTGTTTTTTTCCTTTTAAAATAAAGGAGGACTTGGAAATTTTTATCCCTCTGGGTAGAAAAGTGTCAGCCACGCTTTCTATAACTTCAACAAGTACATGCATCACAGGGAATGTGCATCAAGGCCTTTCATCCTTCCATAAAAGCATTTTTTTTTCCTCCTTCATCCAGCTACGGAGCAAGGTGGCTGAGGTCATGCCATGACAGAGGCAAAGGTTTCAGTCACTGTTGACTGCCTCTGGCAGGACACAGTTATCGTTTCCTTCCCCTTGTAAGTATCTGCTCCCTTCATCTGCCCGGGGAGTGCCACGCTGGGAGCATCCCATTTCCTGGCCCTGTGAATATTGTAGCCCTACGTGCAGTACATGGGAAAGAGACATTTACATATAACATCACTTTACTGTCCATCCATTATATACTCTCTGGATGGTATACCTTGTGTTATGCCCATTGAGAAATATATTTCTCTTTGTTAACAACAGAGACACAAATCAGCCCAAAACATAATTTCCAAAAGCTGCCTTTCCAGATCAGGTTGGAATAGGCAAGAGCTCATTCACACTGTTTCTCGTGGTGTGTTAATGAAATGTTATGAACAGACAACTGCTGGAATAAAAACTCAAGCAACATCAAAGTTATGTCCTTTATAAATCATACTTTGCAGGGAAGTAATGCTTTTTGGCTGCTTTGATATCTAAGACCTGGATATACACAACACTACCCATATACTGTGTTTGTTTTTGGCTTTGTCCCTACACAGTCTGATCTTTGGGAAAGATTTCTGATGTCGTTACAGAAGTTAACCAATTCAAGTCTGCTTGACTGTTTGTACAGTCCCTGATCTCCCCCCAGTACTTTCCATCCCTGTTGTATTCGGAGGCCCCTCAGCCTAGCTTCTGCAAGGCCAAGCGTTCGCAGGAACTACGAGGGAGGCACTGCAACAGCAAGGCAGTCAGACCAAGAGTGCTGAACGTTTTTGTCATTATCACGTTGGCTGTTGTCCCTTCTTTTTCTGGGAAGCTACTTATCGTGTCTTGCCTTCGAGGACAGTATTTCATTTTGATTTGTGTGGAACAGCAAGGAAATGGAGATCGAAGTGATCAGCTGCTGAATTGTGTCCTTTACCTTTTATTAGAGGTGTTAGTTCGCATCTTCATGAAGGGTGTATTATGTGATCACAGAAATAGAATAGATTTACCTCTTTTTAAATGCCTTTTATCAATTTCCTCTTGCCATAAAGTATGAATTATTGACAAACCCCAGGCCTTCTGTCACACGTACCTCTCTGGTTTAATAGCCCTCTCCTACATGCCCTTGTTGCTATGGTGCTCCATTTCACAGCTACTATGCATTATATATTGCAATAAGTGACATATGCTCAAGGCAGCCCAAAAAGTCAGCACGCTGGCAATTAATAACTTTGAATTCTTGATTTAAGCAAAGTTTTTTGAGGGCATAAGGCAACCAGAGTGTTGACAGGAATGGCAAAGGTGCTCATCAGATAATTCCCCTCATGGGACAGGGGATTTACCTAGAAGAAGCGAGTAAAATATTGAATGTGTGCAGCAGAGAGACAGATTTCTCAGATGTAGGTTATCATATTTTATTGATGGTTTTAGTTAAAAATAAACAAACAAATCTATGTCTTACATGGGTTTCCTTCTGGCTCATAAGTATAAAATTGGCAGAAAATATGATGATGTCTTAAGTGTGTGAGTTCTTAGACATTTTTGTGCAGCGACTTGAAATGAAAAGTCTGGAATTTTTCAGAGAAAAAAAAACCAACTGGAAACTTCGCATTACCTCTTTCCTCACAGTAACAACTTCTATTCTGTATCTTGATTGTGCACAGAACTCCCAGGATTCTTAAAAAAAAAAAAGAAAATTAAAATTTCTGTCTTTGGAATTGAACCTTCAGTGTCTTCCTGTGTAAGTTAATGAGGTGGTGCAACTGCTTGTTTAAGAAGCTAATGGACAACTGTCCATCTAAAAAGCCTTTGTAATCACAGGTGTATTAACATGTACATTCATTGTAATACAAATCAAAAATTTAATAAAGCTACATTTATTCACTGAATATTAATGTTAATAATAACAACACATACATTATTAATGTGTAATGAAGTGAAATAGTATTAATATATAAACTAGCATTTGACAGGAGCGGCTAGAAAGTGTCAAGAGAAATGGGTCCAGATGTAACTCAAGTCTTGCTATGTTAAAACACAGTTGTCAGGGGTCCTTTTAGAAGAGCCTTACTGCTAATACCATGCTGAAACAAAACATGTTTAAGAAGTTGGCCAAAACCTTTTTTTTTTTTTTAACCTCAAAATGTGGAGTATAAAAGTGAGAAATAAGCATGGTCTTAATGTAAAAATATTGTTCTCACAAATTAATGAATACAAAGCGCAGCCCCCAGCTCCCCTGATGCTCCGTTGGGCATGCTCTGAAATGAACCACTCATCCTGTTTTCAGCATGCACAGAAACACTGGTAACAAAATGGTCAGAACTGTCCAAGTCTGTTATGAACATTTTAGAGAAAATGTTGAGTGTCCAGGGAAGTCTTGGTGGACCTTAAATTTTCTGGCAATGGTAAGTCCCCTGCAAGGCATAACCCACTTAGGAACTCCTCCAAAAGGAGGGGTTTATATCTGTTTTTTTCTACATTTGCTGAATCCTGTCACCACTGTTTTTCGAGGTTTAAATGCCCACCCCTCCTCTGCCTGCCCGGTGCCCGTGCTGAGCCGATTCCCAGCTCTGCCAGCCCCAGCCCCGCTGCCAGGCGAGGTGCCGCAGCGACTGGCACCTCTCCCTGGCAGTGAGGCCAGGCAGGCGGTGGGCACCACCACCCACCAGAGGCTAAAATGCTGCCGCTTCCCACCGTCCTGGCTGCGAACTGACTCCTGCCGCCAGCATACGGATGAAGCAGACATCGGTGTCTCCCGTACTTTTTTCCTCATGTTGGCTCGTGATGTTTATCTAGTGAGCAGGAGTAACCATAAAATTAACTCTTCGGAAAAAGTCTAACACCGACTTCGTTCTATCTTTAAACTCAGGCAGACTGTTGTCAGCAAGAGACTTTTTAATGATTTTTTTTTTCCCCCCATACCAGCTTTTTTCTACCAGATAGCACTGTACTGAGACCCAGAGACATAGACTGTATGCCAGCTCTGATGTTTTTGGTACTTCTCCTTACCCCTTTCCAACCCTTCCACCATGTACCTGGCACGTCATACACCACCTCTCTTGGGCAGCGGTTGCTCTTTGCTGCACACTTTTACACCACCTACCAAGTCTCGACTGGGATCTCTGGTTACATGCAAAAGGTAAATAACAAAACTAAAGGGAAATTGCTAATGAGAAGTCTTAATAAAAGGCAAGAGGGGAAGATAGCCAAAAGCACAGGCTTTGTTTTAGCAAGAGTCAAAGTGATGTCTGTGCATGCACTGTGACTGCCAGGCAGAATTTAACTCCGTGGAAACTTCTGATACTTTAAAATGTGTTTGCAATCCAGATTGGACAAAAGGCTACATTTTGAGACCCTAACACTAAAATGCTCCCCTAATGTATTTGGGACTGCTGCCATTTTGGTCATGTCAGATAATTTTCCAGAGTGTAAAAGGTATTTCCTTGCAGGGAAAGAAAACAGATATCTTTTTGGAATAGGGTCAAAACATTTTGATATACACATCAAATAACATCCATTATTAAATAGGCTATATAAATAGCAATTAGCACTAAGTTCTTTGAATCATGAAATCATTGAATAATTTAGGTTAGAAGGGACCACTGGGAGGGTTAAATAGTCCAACCTACTGCTCAAAGCAGGGCTAGCTTCAAAGAGCAATCAGCTCGCTGAGGGACTTGTGCAGCCGAGCACTGAACACCTCCAATGATGGAGACTCCACAGCCTCTTTGGACAACCGTTGCAGTGCTTAACTTTTTCATGGTGTTTTGTTCGGGGTTTTTTCCCTCACCTTATACCCAGCTCTAATTTCTCTTGCTGTGATTTATGAACATTTCTTCATTATTTCAATGCCCACCTCTGAGAAGGGTCTGGCTCAGTCTTCTCTGGACCCCCCTCTAGGTGGCTGAAGATGACTGCAGGTCACCCTTTTCCCTTCTCATCTCAAGGCTGAGCAAGCCCAGCTCCCTCAGCCCCTCCTGTAAGTTGTGTGCTCCAGCCTCCTCCACGGAGGGACAGTGTTTGGGACACTACATGTGCGATGTGGCCTTGCAGGTGCCCAGTGGAGGGAAATAATTAAGTCCCAACCTGCTGGCTACCCTCTCGCTAACACTGCCCAGGATCAGGGCGTAGGGCTTGCATTTGCCTTTGCTGAGCTCCTTGAGGCTCCCCTGGGTCCATCCTTGCAGCCTGCCACATTCCCTGAACAGTAGCCCTGCCCTCCAATAGATCCTCTGCACACTGCAAGGTGGTGTTACCACAAATTTGCTGAGGGTGCATTTTTTTCAGTTATTCTGGTCCTTGGTGGAGATACATCAGCCCCAGTATTGACTCCTAAGGATGCCACTCATAACCGGCCACTGCTTTGAACCACTGCTCACTCGAACCCAGCAGTCCACTTCAGATTTTTACCCACCCTAAAGAGAATTAATCATTATAGTGATTATAATATAAACATTATATTTTATATTTTAATATAATTAAAAATGAGGCAAACAGAATCAAAATGGGAACACTGGCATGTTTTCCAGAATTGAAATGGTGTTTTATCATGCTTTAAAACTGGTATAAGTTATTTTGATATATTCATCTTTCCTTTCTCTGCTTTTCATTTAAAATTAAGAGATTGCTAAAATCAGCTTCTAAATTATTGTGGTTTTAAATAAAATTAAGTAGAAAAATGTCTTCACCTGTTCTGAAAGTAATATTAAGACATAAGAATGATCCTTTGAATTTTTAAAGAAGAATTTCAGGGTATTTTTTTTTGTTAAAGCAAAAAGCCAGATACGGTTGCCAGCCTGGATCTGAAATTATGAATACCAAGGAATAATAATATACTGTTGCTCAGTTTCCTGCTTTTATTGGCTTGCTTGAGTGTTATGGCTGCTATGGAGGATCGGTTCTGCTGAGAATGTGTTTGACAGCAGCCAGACAGGTTCCCTCTGCAGAACCAGCACAAGGCTGGCATCTGAGCTGCTACTGCTTGAAGTTCGACAAGGCGTTTCTGCAAAGCCAGTCCAAAGGTTGTAATGGCCAAGATTTATCTTGGTAATTTTGGTCTTGGCCCATTGGAAATGTTTTTAGCCTTCAGATATGCTGCTGGTCAAAGCTTTCCAACGGGATGTGAGCCATAGACTTTCTCAGTCATCGTAGCTGAGTTATTTTGCTACTCAGCTATGCAGAAGCAGCAGGCCTTTAGGCTAATTAATAAATCATCAACGCATTTGTGGTGTGAAAAATGAAATATTTATGCTTGCCAGAGTAATATTTCTGTCTTGCAGCCCCATGCTCTGTTGATGCCTGATGGAGGATGAAGTAAATACCAGCTGGTGTAGAATGAGCAGAATATAATTACTTTATACAAAGTTAACTGAATATTAAAAATAGAAGGCAGAGAAGCTGGCAAAAAGGGAAAAATATATATGTATATATACACACACACACACACGCCTGAAAGGCAAGGCATAGCCAGTACATGAAGGGAACACTTGCCTAACTAGTGCCGTGGGGATAGAGAACCTGCAGGATCCATATTGTGTACAAATGTGTCACACAGAGGTCTTTTACAGAGCAGTTAGTGACCAGCTGGAGTTGTTAAAAGGCCCGAAGGGAAGCCAAGGATGCTCTAATGTTCCGGTCGGTCATCATTAGGGGACCAGTGAAGGACTTAAAACATCAGATGTTGTTGCTTTTCAAAAATTTGTCCACTATTAAAAGAAAGAAAATATTACTTGCAGGTTTTAAGGCAACCAGGAGCTAGTTTTGTTCTTTGTGTTCTGACACAATAGTAGATTTAACGGAGCTGTGCTGGGTGTGATTTTTGCAATCACTGCCCCAGTCCTTCTCCATGGAGTGAATGTGTGAGCAACAGGCCAATCAAACCCCTTGAAGAAAAACATTCTCATGTAACAGAAAGAGGATTTAACCCCTTATTTGAAGTGGAGACTCTCTACAATAATCAGCTAAAAGTGATCTACACAAAGGGCTGATTTTACATGCTGGCAGTTACAATCAGAGAGATTGAAAGGGAGAGCCATCAAAAAAGCTATCCAGACAGGTGGAGGGGTGGCTTTGTGCAGGTCAGACATCAGCCTCCCCCCCGCCCCCGCCATCTCCCAGTTCTAATTTCAGATATTTCTTTTCCTGGACAATTTAGTCTGACTCTTTCCCATTGTTTTCTGTGCACAGTCTCAGGTTCTGGTAAAAGCCAGATGTCCAAAATCCAGGAAGAACGTGCAATTCCTGTGAATTTTTTCATTTGCTTTCACAGCCATGAGAGATTATGTTGTTCAGGTGTTCAAGTTCTGTTGAGCAAATGAGCTTCTGAGTCTGTGTCTGTGCCAAACCTCAATGCCAAACCCTCCAGACTGGTAATACCACCTATTATATACATTCAAGTTCGGTGATTTATAGTAGAATCAGTATGGAAGGACAGACTTCTAACATGGATTATAGGTCTGTTTTGCAGTGAAGCATTTATTTTAAAATAGCAAAGGAACATACTGTTCCTTTCTGGTCTTGACATTTCTGAAGTCAGGCAAAGACCTGAGGTTTGCACACAAGACACTGGCCAGCTTATCAAGCTGTTCCTCTTATGGGGAGCATTTGGCATCAAGAGGAGGAAAAAAGGTTTGCAATTTGTGGGTTTTTTTCTGTTAAAGGTATGCTATATAAATGCTTATAGCATTAGTCACTGTTTAATAATACAGTTGTCCTTGATGTATCATCAGGGCCATGTTATGATCGACTGTACCATGGCACAAAGCTGTCTCAAGGCATGTGCTCTCTGCCCTCGAACACCTTGCCGAAGGAGTGGAGGAAGGTGGAGTTTTTGCCCCTCTCTTCCCCATCACTGTGAATGTGCGAGCATGAGGGCAGTCATGCAGGGAGGGAAAGTGGCACACAAGAAACTGAAAGTCCCATTCCCATGTGGCAGCAGCAAACATGATGCAGCCAGGTCCCCTCAATCCCTTCACCATCAAACTGCCTGCTAATTATCATAGACTCATAGAATCACTGAGGTTGGAAAAGACCTCTAAGATCATCGAGTCCAACCGTCGACCCAACACCACCATGCCCAC
>NW_008794080.1:775211-793817 GCF_000699145.1 Aptenodytes forsteri
GCCGAGTGGAAACCACAGCTGGTCCTCTTCTCGGAAGCCGACGATTACCAATTGAGTTGGCCTCTAGATTATGATTTGAATGAGCGAGTAGTATAGGTATACTATGGGATATACTATGTCTGCCAGAATAAAATCAACCGCATTCAAGGAATTTGAGAAATAGATATAAATATTTCAGGAAGAGGTAAATTTAAGATCTTCAAATGCTACTTTTATGATTTGAATGAGCCAGTAGTATAGGTATACTATGGGATATACTATGTCTGCCAGAATAAAATCAACCGCATTCAAGGAATTTGAGAAATAGATATAAATATTTCAGGAAGAGGTAAATTTAAGATCTTCAAATGCTACTTTAAAAGGATGCTGGGCCATTTGAGAATATCCCTTTTAAATAAAAGAATTACAGAAGTAGCAAATCTCTTCTCATTTGCAACAGGGATTAGAACTAAATGTCATATTTTAGGTCCATGCTTTATGTTTGCTTCTACAAGAACAGACAATTTAAATGTCAGTTATTATAGCTTGTCAATAAATTTCAGACAAAAACTTAGTAAATTTTGGAAATCTGGCAAACATGACTGACAGCTACAAATTAATTCAGCTTTGTTAAATGACCAGCCAGCACTGCACTGCCATTGCTGACACGCATCAGATTATAACACTAGTAATTCAGAATATGAGCTGTTGTGTTGTCATGAAATACACATTATGCAGAATCTACTCATCTCCTAGGAGGAGAGGAATCTTTGAGGCTGTGATGCCCTTTAGGAGAAGTAATCAGTAATCCAAAAAGCTCTATGGTTTTATACTTAACAGAGCAGTGGTATGGTTTAAAACAAAGCAGGCTATCATCAGTGCGTAAAATCATAACCACCAGTGTGGATGGTAAAATTATTATTTGCTGCTTAAAAAGAAAAGAAATATTGTGGAAATGAAGGCCCTCACAAAGTTAAAAGTCAGTCAAAACCAGCACGAGCTACCGCTAGGTAATCAGAACTTTTGAATAGAGAGCCATTATTTAAACACTTAAATAAAGTCACAATAGACTAAATACAGGTGTGTGTGAAACACTAGGCTATATCCACACTGGGTGTTGTACCTGAAAATAATAATATTAATTAATTAATAATATTAATGCTAATCTTCCAGGTTAGACTTACCAGATGCTTTTGTTGTAGAGTACATGATAAACAGTTTTCTTGACAGGAGTATTACAAAAAAAAAGAAAAAAAGAAAAATGAAGAGAAACTGTGTAAGGAGGTGTTTTATTCAGAGCAGGTGGCCAAATAGGGATGATCTAAAAATTCCCAAATTTCTTCTTTGACTAATGTTGTTAGTTGGCTGCATTGGATCATAACCCACACCAAGTACCCAAGGAAAACTGTTGCCATGAAGCCCGGATAACGGGGAATTCAGAACCTCTCCCACCATGTGAAACACTGTGTAGGAGTTGCTCTACACCTGCTGAGGATTTATTAGAGATGTGTGCTTAGGCATGTGTGTATGATTAACTTTCGTGCTGTGCTCTACATCACTGCAATTTTAAGGTTTAGTTCTTTTTTTCTTTTTTTCTTTTTTTTTTAAAGTCTATTTGGTTTTAATAAGCACGTGTTCTTCCCACACAGTTATTAGTGATTAACATGGGTAGCATCTTTCACTGTTTCGCTCCGTCTTCAGTCTTTCCTGTCATGGATTTGTAGCTTGAACATTTCTTTGATACAGATAGGATGAGCTTACTAATTTGTCATGTCAAAGATATGATACAGCTATGAAATAGGATTGCTTTTGATCACCACTGACATAAGTTGATCTGGAGCCTCCCTCTGTCAGAGCTGGCATAATGTCTGTTTCAGCCCTGATTTGTAGGGAAGCAGATGCCACTGTATGTATCCTGCTCAAATTCTCTAAAAATGTTTGACTTTTTTGTTTTTCTTGGGGTTTTTTTTGTTTGTTTTGTTGGTGTTTTTTTTTTCTTAATTTTTCACTATTTAACAGAGTTTAATGAAGAAATTCTAGCTGTACTTATCATGAGACTACTCCTCCACCTGCAGAGGGATTCAGGCTGATATATCTTCTCCCACAGAAAGCATAAAGTCATTAATCTACAAAAAATACAAAAGGCCTCGGTTATCTCAGCTGGCTGTTAGTCCCAAGGTTTAATGATGATGGTGCAAATTTCAGCACTATTAATTATTTCATGGAGACGTCTAGCAATGTTTCTGTCATTTGAAGCATTTTAAGAGGCCAGTCAGCAAAAGTTAACTTCGGAGCTATAAAGGATCAAATCATACTCCAATTAAAGGTTTTGTACATCAGTAGAGAGCCTGAGAGAGTAAAGCAGGGGAAGGCGTGATTTGTGGATCTCAGAGGGGAAATAAAGATATTCTAGGAGAAATAGAGGGACTGGATTCTTTTAATAGTCAATTTTATTTAAAACCATTCAACCACAGTATGACTGATGTAATCTATAATTCATTTGGACTTTCAGAGGTGTTGTGAGAGCAGATTTGAAAGCACTTGAGCAATATTCTGAGGGGAGAACATGGCAAAGTGGTTACAGTTTCTCTGTATGCTCTAGCAGCCACCTCATTATGTATTTTAAAGTAACCCTTTCTCGTTATTTGCCATTCATCTGGCTCAACATCCTTCAGTTGGATTGCCATACGATTGTAGTACCAATTGGATCTGCCTGGTGCTGACCATTTTGAAACTCCAGCTGTTTCTCTAAGGTCCAAAACAGGAGATGGTCTTTGTTTTGATGAAGACTGCCATGTGGCAGCCTAGGCAGTAATATCCACACAGAGAGGAAGAGTCCTTGAAAGTCAGGAAGTGTTTTGAAAGTTTTCAGTGCTTGCTTAGGCCATTTTCCCTGGCTGTAATCTTAATAAACTAAAGTTGTTCTATGAATGTCAGTCTTTTCAAAGCCTACAAACATCCCTGTGACGTCTTTAGTTTCAATCACAGAAGCCTTAGCTCATCATGTGTTAAATGATTGTGTTATGACAAATAATGCAATATTTACCACTGTTAACCTGTTGGGTTGCTAGGTTCAGTGCTTCATCTCCCCCGTCCAAGGGCCAGAGTCACTATGTGTTTGATAACCACTGTAGTTAGCTGATCAAGTTTGCATGCCATAAACATATCTGGGTTTGGGGTGGTGTGGGGGTGTTTTCCCCCCCCCCCCCCCCCTTCCTGAGAAAAATGATTGACCAATCATCCAGGAAAAAAAGAAGTGTGGTATCAATAGAACATGTAATGAAATTGGCCTGAGTCTGAAACTCATCAGTCTGGAACTCATAGATGCTGTAAACCCAACAGGTAATAGATAAAAGGTCATCCTATTTCATGGACATTGCTTTAGATAAAATAGCTGTTAGAGATAATAATTCTCACTATAAATCTTACTAACATAAAGAGCTTGGTTATGCAACTGTAGTTATTTTTATATCAATGTCCTTAATTATTAATATGAACCCTTCACTGTAACAGATTTTGCTCTGTCAACTGTATGCCCAGAGCATGGAAGTCCCCAAAATGACCACTAGGGAAAAGAGTCGGCACTATTACAGTATTTAATTTGCATCGGGTACCTTAAATCTACAATGGACCAGCTCTATCGTAATTAGGCTCACCATCAAATCACAATATTGGCACAACATATAAAGCACAATCAGTGTGGAGTCAGAGTCTGGTTTCAGCCTCGATTTACCTTGAAAAGAGCTTTCAGACCCGAAGAAGGACCTGTGTAACTTTTTCTGTTCTTTCAAATGATATGAGTTGGCCTAATGAGAGCTACCACCTCCCCATACGAATCTGGCTTCCATATAAAATCATGTTCACACAAGTTAAATCCATTAGTTAAACATAAGATTAGGCTTGAGCAGCTCTCTGGTCAATACTTCCTACGGGCCATGTTTAGTCTGCCTACACTACCTGGGTTTTCAGGTCTAACATGACCTCTCACTCTCCTGAAGCCATAGAGCCAGACTATCAGAAAGAAGGTAGCAAAGAGCCGAGGTAGTCAGTGTTCAGTTTAAATTTAAGTGTGTCTGGCACTGGGTTGTTTGTCAGCATTATGTGCAAATATAGAACATTATTCTGATTTATGGAAAGCTTGTTTTATTTCTGCACTGCCTCATGAAAGAACTGAAAGTTTCCTGTTTGCATGGAGGAAGCCTGAGAACCACCTTGGGGGATCGGAGGCTAAGTATTGGTAATTTACCTTAGTAGGCCTCCAAAACGAGCTCACTAGAACTAATCACAAATGTAAAATGTCTCCTATAACGATTTTCCTCCTCTTCTTTGCCTGGAAAGAAAAAGCAGGGAATTACAGGGAAGACGTCAGGTAATCTCTAGGTTACTACCTTGCTAGCTGTGACTTCATTCTGGTATTATCTTGTGTTTTACTACTTGAATATAAACCTTCCTTCCTTCTTAGATCATCAGTTTCCTTTCATTGCATCAGACAGGGCCTGCTCTGCGTATCACACCAGTCATTTGTTCCAGGACTGGCAAACTCCTTCTCCTTTGCTGCTGTGTTCATGAGAGAAAGGCGGATTTGGGGTTAGTTTTTGAGGCTCCGGGACCTAGATTAATTGATCAAGAGGTCTGATTCAAATTGCTGTAATTGTGCAGCCAGCAAGTGTCCTCTGCATGTGTTTGTTTTTCCACTTCCAGCCAGCTGCTGGGATGAAGTTTCTTACTTAGTTTCTGAAAATAGGAAGAAACTGTTGTTGCTTCACTTCCTACGCAAATGAGGCATGTGGCGTATGAAAGAGGTCAACAGACTGAAAAGTTACTTAAAGATGGAGGGGCAGACAAAGTATATGATCCCTTAGGTATAAGTTGATAGGTATGTTGTCAGCACTAGCTTATAGGTGTGAAGAGGTAAATAAAGATCAATTTTTTTGACCTTCAATACTCAAGATTATAATTTCTATGCTCATTTTTTTTCAAGACAACTCTTGCTTTCTGAGTAAGAAATAACAAGAAAAAAAAAGATATTTGCATTACAGTACGGTACTTACATGCAAAGTACCTAAGAAGGCTTTGTAATGAAAAGCAAATAAAAAATAACTTATAAAACATTCTTCACTAGCATATTAGATTTCTTGGTGTTTAGTTAAAGGTGGAACTATGTGAACTGTTATGCTTTATTAAGTGATATTAGTAGAGAAGGAGCTATGGGAAGTAAAAGCAGAAGAGTTGTAAGAAACTAATAGAGTTAAACTTGCAAATTTAACATGGAACATTTCAAGTTTTCTCAAGTAGAGATAATCAAACCTTGCTAATCTATTTTACAAATCTCATCACAGAGGGATGATTATATTGAAATTAGTTCTTAGCATAAAGTAGAATTCACTACCCATACTAATATGATAGATCTCTTAAACTACTTGTTTCAATGAGTGTTCCTTTAGTACGGTTCAAGGCATCCCAAAAGCTTGCAGTGAACTGACAAAGGTGCCTTTGAATATTTTAATTATGCATGGCCATCTTTATCCTATTTAGACTGAGACTTATCTAGATTACATGACTGGTTAACCTTCCAGAACAAGTTGACACTTAAATTAAATTGTTGCCTCTTTGAAGACTACCAATCAAATTAAAACAACCAGTCACACTTTAACCCCTAAAATAAATTGTTTTTAAGTGTTCTCTTTTAATGATCAGTTCCTACAAAATAATTTATAATTGTCAGCGGTCCACACTTAAGAAATTCAAACTCAGTTGAAGACTAGGACTGTGATGGGCCCTTCTCCCAGCTCTTTCTGAACTTTAGAGCTATGGTTTTGGTAAGATCATGGAACAAATTAGAATAATGCCACTCTCTAAATTGGGTTGATGGCTGAGATGAACTAAATAGAAAGCCTGAAAACCAGTCCTCTTCTGACCACCAGGTGAAGACTTCTAACTGCAGAGTCAAGAGCTATTCTTCCACTGTTTATTAAACTCTGGCACATTTGGGGCACTTTCCAGCATACGCCTAGTCCAAAGCCTTTAGAAAAGTTTCTGCATTTCCAGCATGTCTCTGCAGCTGGCTGTAAGTGTAACCCCCATGGCGGCAAGCTCCTCTCCTTTTAGGTGTTTTGCAGGAGGGATCACCCACATTGCAGGAGGCTCCCTGAGCCCTAGCATGTTCTGTGGCTCCGGAGAGACCACTGTTTTATCTCCTCCTCTTTGCAAAGCCTAAGTTGATCTGGAGGCAGCAGATAAAACAAGGAGAACATACTGTCTTTTTTTTTTAATTTTGGCTTTCTATACAATCTCTTTAAAAAATGTATTCTGTAGCGTACTCTTACAGTACAGCTAGCTGGCAGCAAATACTTTGTATATTTTTTGTAGTATTTCACATGCCACTTCTCTAAAACGTTAACTGTAAAAGAATTTCATGTCTATATTGCCAAAACTGGTAATTAACAGCTGATGCAAAATTCTTGCATAAAACTTCCACATCACTCCTTTAATGTATGATAATAATGCCTTTCTATTACTTATATTGATTTAAGCCTCAACATTGACAAAGTGAATTTGTATAAAAAAAATGTGGTGTTTTATTTAAACCACAGTGTTTTTCGAGTATGGCTGCATAAGTTGTAAACTTGGGGGATATCCTGGCTGCTTATTACAAAATATCTAATTCTACATTTATTTTTACATAAATGTGATCAGTACCTTTAAAATATTACTTTATTGCAAGACAGCTTTAAGTTGAAAATATTTTTAACAATTAAAGGTCTGTGTATGTCATGATGCCATGCATGAGATAGGGGGTATCTGCTGGATCTTCATTCTGGTCTGGTTTTCTTGCTAGGAAAAAAGTTGGGGGTCTCTGGGAGGTGTTTCTCCTGATATTCAGATTTCTGTTGCTTTCCAAACTATTTTATTACACATATAGTGCATTTGAGATTATGCCCGTTATAGTCAGTATGTATCACCTGCACTATTGCAAACTGGTATTGAATCAATGGCTGAATTTAGCCAAACCTATTCCAATATTTCCATCATACACAGACATAGGCTAAGACACGGTTATGGTTATGGTTCCTGGGTATGGTTATTATTTTAACTGAGCAGTTAAATTATGTCTCAGGCACAGATCTCATGAACAAGTATTTGTGCAAAAGTTGAAAGCACAAGCAAACCGTGGTTGGTGTGGCTATACTTACAATTTTAAATTAACTCAGCTGAAGCTCTGTTTTAGATGCTAGTAAAACCTAATCAAGGTGTGTTTACCTGGACATATTTCTTCAGTTGCTAGTGAAACCAGTAAAAAACTTAGCGCATGAGAGAGCAGAGCATCAACATCAGTATGTATTTAGAGCAACAAAAAAATCAATAATTACAAATAATAAAAGGTACTGTAACAAGGAAATAGCCTTTAATGCCAGTTCTCTATCCACTTCCATAAACTTCTGAGATGGTACTTTTATCTGTCACTTCCTTCTTTCTCATCTCCCACACCGTATGTAGGGATATATATTATTTTTTATTAGTGGACCCAAAAATCCAGTAATACAATGGCCTAAATACAGAACTGCAGTCAGAACGGCTTTTCTTTCCCCCTTAATGAAAGAGTTATTCTGAGGCTCTACTATTTAACCCAGCTGTATTGATTTCTGCTTCTCACATCTTAAGTAGGAAATTCTCTCTAGAGTTTATTTGTACTGGCTCTTTGTTGCCTTGAGGTTTCAGTAAATAGTTGAATTTCACCAAGAAGTTAAATCTTCTTTTGAAGAAAGCAAATAAATGGAAAACAGGTGAAAAGGTGTCTACTGTTTGAGAGTTGCATATTTTCAAGGATCTTCCCCCTTTTTTGTTTTATATTACTTTACAATTGATTAAGAATTTCTGTACAGCTCTGGCGGCACTTCAGAGCATAATTTGAAAGAATGATGAGTAGAAAGCTTATGCAAATAAATTTTGTCTATATTTGTACTTTCATCTGTTTCCTAGTACACCTTGACAGAATAATCCTCCCCCTTTTTTCTCCCTGGTCATCAAAAATGATAATGGTGACCTCCTCTAAAGTTTCCCTTGCTGCGTCTGATCTTGTGGACTCTTCAAGTTTTATTGGTGTAAACTGAAATTGCTTTCAAAAGTTCTTAATTGGTTTGTCCTGGCTTAGCATATGACTTGTAGTATTTTTGGAGGTTTTGTTTGGATGTTTGCTTAATCCTCCCATAACTGTCTCGTTGATCTAGGACACTTTAGATCAAGTGCTGCAAAAATGACATCATGACATTCTGTGCTTCTCTGTTTGAGAAAAAAAAAACATCTGTCTGGAGTCTCCAGGGGATCACAACTCAGCCACTTCAAAGAAAGGGTCTTTTAGTGATTTAATCTCTTGATTCTACTTAGAGTCTATAGAGGTGTATCCTCTCTAGTTCATGATAAATGAAGCACAGTATTTTAAGGAGAAAAATCTATGATTATACACACACACACAAAAACCCCAGCAATTTTAAACACACTTTGATTTTCTACCATTTTTACTTGACTGTTAGAGTATGCAAGCAGAATAAAAATTAAAATGCTATTAGGTGACATTAATGTTGACCACAAAGCAACTGCTTTCAGAACACCATTCTCATGGGGATTATTGTTGAATAATTATTTGCAAAATTGTTGGATTTTGTTATGACCTTTTCTCTTTTATTGTTTGAGGTTTACCCAAATTTATAGAATTGATTTTTTTTCCTTTGTGTAATAATGTGTTGAGGGAACTTCTTCAGTGACCTATAATCCTGCCTGCATGATGATTGTTTTTACTTATGGCCACTGCAGTTTTGAGCCACTGGACAGAGGGTATGTTTCAAATGTAAAACTCAAAGGATTTAACCTGTTCAGCAGAAAGTTTTGATTTACTGAACAACAAACTCCTCATTTAGCTTCCTATGCACAAAGATGATTATTGCTATTGGTTTCTAAGCCTTGCGCATATGCTGCTTGGAAAGCCCACCTTCTTAAAAAACAGCAGTTTTAGCGACACTCTTGGAGTGTTCTTTACCCAGCTCATTATTGCAGAAAATTCATTAGTCCAGCCATACATTTGGGGAAAGTGGGAATGCTATCTAAAAAGATTAATCCTTGGTACACAATCCTGAAAACAGCCAAGTCTGGGATAAAAGCTTATGACTGAAGTTTGTCTTGATTCGAGTTTCTCTGAAGGGCAGAACTGACCTTGTTAATACAGTTCATGGAGAGCACAGGGGAGCTCTACAACTCAGTGGGTAATGCCCCTGCTAAGAAGAGCTTATCAGTTTCTGTGGTAATGCAATTTTAATTCAACGTACTTTAAAAAAAAAAAAATGTTTTAACACCCCCCCCTCCCAACCCATCTCAAAACATAGTAAATGAGAAAATAGATTTCAAATGTATTTCTGTGTTCTTGCACTATAAAAAATAGGTCTTTTAGGAAAACAGTTTCAGAAATATGTTGCAAAGAGTTGGACATCTTTTCCCACTTTTTAGTCCCTTTGTAGCTGTTGCAGCATCCTCTGGGGAAGTCTCAGGCTCTGCAGGGAATCTCAGAAATGATGTTTTGGGGGATTCTTTTTCTTCATGCTGGAGAAGCCAAAGTTAGGATATGGTTAATTTTGTAGGTGTTTTGGAAAAATCTAATTATGTGCAAAGACCTTGTTGAGTAAGGTTAAGGGCATTTGCCATTATCCTTTAGGGAGAAATTGTTAGAGCTTAGGTTATAGTCCCTTGTCTGGTTTCTCTCTATATCACGGTTAATGTTAAGGTTGTATTCACAACAGAAGCTGAAAAACAGCAAAGTTTATTTTTTCCATCTACTGCAGAAAATTGCTCGTAATTTTTTGATAGCCATTTAGTCTTGCTAAGGTCACATCCTCCAGCTAAACTAAACATAGTCATCTATATTTAAGGCTGATAGCAAACAATATTTTAACAAGTATTTCTAATTCAGGATCTGCATCAGGGTTTAAGCCAAGGCTGTGGCTGGTTTCTGGAAGATGTGGGCTGACCTACATTAAGGACTGTCCTGCAGGATGAGTGTCCTTGCCCGAGGGATCCCAGAAAGTGGGTCCATTTGCTCAGCTTAGTCTAAAGAGACAAATGTTCACTATTAGTTATTTTGATGTGGACTGCAGAGTTTGGTGAGCCGTGTTTAAAACGAAGGCCACCAGGCTCTATTTAGTGATCGCCCCTTCAATGGCACGTGGACTCTACTTACTCTTGTGGCTGATAAGGACTGCTTGAGTCGGATTTGTCACAGTGATGGTCCATCATTACTTAATTGGGGTTTTGAGATCCCATGAAAAACAGGATTGAAAACACAAACACCCACTGACAAATGCAAGCTCCAGTCAGTAGCAAGTATTGTTCTATTATATTTGCCATCCTTGGAGAAAAAAAGTACGTTACAGCATTATTTTATTGAAAGGCTTAATAGACTTTACGTTTCAAAAGCTTCCAAGTAGTTTACCAGGTTGCAATTCATCAAGAAATATATTTGGTGTTAGTCCAAAAGGCACTTTCATAACTTGTTCTTTCTCTGGGAACATAATTGAACGTAAAGTAAAATATCCAATTGCTAATAGGTTGATAGGATAAAGGTTTTTTTTTCTGATGGGAAGAGAACAGAAATAATCCTAAAGGCGGCTTTGCCAAGTGTCTGGGGACAGGGCTGCTGCTCGGGGTGTGGTGTCTATGAGCTGTCAATAGTGGCAGGGAAATAGGCAGTCTCCTTCGCTTTCCCATTGGCTTGCAGGCTGCATCCGTCCAGGAGCAGAAAATCAGGTTGTACTGGATAGAAAAGGGAGCACAAGGGCTTTGCGAGGAGTGGTGATATCAGGAGGTGCACTGAGTCAGCAAGTTTCTGCGACAGCCTCCACTAGGCGTTAAAACTGCCATGCCTTGATAGACACCTGGGAGGAAAATGGAGTCCCAGAGAGGCCACCTGTGAATTCAGGCAGCATTACATGAAGATGAGAAATACAAAAAACAGCAGAGATGCTGGAGGTCTATTTCCCTAATCAAACAGATGCAAATGAGGTAAGCAGGAGTTGTTGACAACAACACTGTTTTGACTATGGAAAGTTAATATATTTAGCATATAGACTTAAGTTTATGTAAGTATGTTATATTTAATGTAGGATTTTATTAAATGTACAATATCTTCTTTTATGCATTAGATAGCTGTGGAGGTTAGGGCTTTGCCTCACTGTTGGACTTTGTTGTGACAGCTAACAAGGGTATAATCTGCCTTCTGGCCTTACTGAAATTTGCTGTCTCTGCAACATAAACAGCCAAACAGGTCCCACGCTTGGTCCTTACCCACTGTACCTCCGAGTGTGAAATTTCCTACTGACTCATCATCCATTTATAGCAATTAAAGGGCCACCCTGCAGAATGCATTGAGGGAGTGGCAAACCTTGCAGATGGGTGACGCAGCAACCTCTTGAGGTGCCATGAAGCTGTAACAGAGCAGGATCCCCAGTTGTTGCCCATGTGTGGCACCCAGTAGATCAGTGACCCGGTAGACCTAGGATTGCCCAGACTGGTGTCTTTCCAGTGATGTCCGGGAAAGTCAGCAGGACACAATGGCAGTGGCTAAGCTGGTCCTTGTGCCTGAATGGGCTAGCAGTTGTAGGTGATGTGGACAGACTGACATCTTACCGTGCAGCAGGCTGCTTCGCTACTGGCATCGTAGGACTCCTCTTCAGTGTTTCATTAGCTTTTAGCTTAGCTTGTCATTAGATGCTGGTAGGAGACTTGCAGTCCACAGCTGTTTCATGCTGCCATTTGATCTAAAAGCTAATATTTCAAATGAGTGCACAAAAGACTGTAGCTAACATTTCAGCTCTGCATCCATGTCCAAGCCTCATGCCAGAGATAAAAAATTCTGCACAGCCAATGCAGACTGGGGGGTGTGTGTGTGTTTTACTTCATAGCTAAGGGAGCATGTTCCTAAACATTATTTACCTATGAACAAGTAGTTGTTTAAGAAGTAGTAATAAGGCACATTAAAATAGTTAATGTATATAATTAGTTTATGTTTATATAATACTTTTTAGCTGACATCAACAGTGTTGGTATCAAATCCATTTGAGTCTAAAACTCAGTAAAGATTTTGGTTACTAATTATTTTAGCTTGGATTTTAAAAATAAAAAACCTTTTTTTGAGAGTTGGCATACTCATACAAACTGGTACCCCCTCAGCTCCTCTTCTAGACACTTTTGCACCGTTTGCCAAGAAGCTGTTGGCAGAGCAGCCATCCTTGCTTTCGGCACTGCGGCGTGAGGAGCCACCCCGGCAGCAGTCTGTTTTGCCCACTTCAGCAGGCATGCCCGAGGCTGTACTCCCTTTGCCTGTACATACAGACTGATGGTGACTTATAGCAATAATTGTTGCATCGACTTCTCCAGCCAGCTGAGGCATCCCAGGGCCAAGACAGGGGATGGTCCTTCAAGAGCAGCCGGCACAGCAACAGCAGTAGTCTGCTTTTTTTTTTTTTCTTTCTTTCTTTCTTTTCTCTTGAACTCTGGCCAAAGCAAAGGATACAGCACTGCACAGAGCCTTGGTCTGGGTGTATTTGTGTGTGCATGGGTTTGGGAAGTGACTTGAGCACCTGCAGTTGGTAGTTAATGTACACATTGATGTCAAACAAAATGAAACCGTTATGGTGTTGTGAGTCATCTGGGATGTCCCGAGCAGCCGGCACAGCAACAGCAGTAGTCTGCTTTTTTTTTTTTTCTTTCTTTCTTTCTTTTCTCTTGAACTCTGGCCAAAGCAAAGGATACAGCACTGCACAGAGCCTTGGTCTGGGTGTATTTGTGTGTGCATGGGTTTGGGAAGTGACTTGAGCACCTGCAGTTGGTAGTTAATGTACACATTGATGTCAAACAAAATGAAACCGTTATGGTGTTGTGAGTCATCTGAGTGTTCCTTTGAATTTAATTATTTAAATGACCTGCTATTGTTCCTAAATTAAATATTTAAGCTTGCTAAATGGCTGCCATCCTGGCTTAGTTGTTAATGTATCATGATTGGTACTGACAGACCTGGAGCTGGATGCTAGCTGGGGAGATCTCAACTCTTCACTGTTTTCTTAGCGCTGTCACCACCACCGAGAGGGCCAGTTCAGCACCCCAGTACTCCACTTCCATGGAGACTTGTTTGCAGTGTTGTGGCTGGGCAGGCGAGTTTCTGGAGCCAGCTAAAGCCTCTGAGAGCCCAGGTTGTCCTCCTGTACCCATGCATGAGCACCGCATGCAGACAAACACTAACAAAATGGGGTATTAACCCCCTTTTAAGGGCTATAGCTCTTCCCACCCCATGGGTGAGTCCAGGACGACTGACTTAGCTGCTGGTCCTGTGGGCACACAGAGAAATGCCCCGGAGCTGTTTTTATGGAGTTTCAATAGACCCCCCAGATGCAGGAGATGGGGCTCTTGAGCGCCCACTGCAGACTTTCCCCAGGCCCTTGAGATGAAGCATCAGTCCTGCTCATCCTACCATCTCCCTTCTTGGTGAAGAAAGGAGTCAGACTTCAATCATGGAGAAAAATAGCAGGTCATCTGGGTCATCATAAAAATTAATACTTTTTCCAGGTTTCCTGAGCTTTCTCAGTCTGTATCTTTCACTTTTCTACTGTTTATTAAGATAATGAAGGAAAGTCACTAAGGGAAGAGAGTCAAATTAGTATTGCATTCTTTCTTTGATTTTTATGGAGCTAGGTGTGAATTTTGTGTATCCATCTGTTTATTCTAATTGTAGGTTTCTTTGTGTAGACCATTTCAAAGTCCTAAGACACTAAGGCTACCCTGTATTCAGGAACCTTAATTTGAAATGAAGGCGTAATAAAACAAAATATCAGTTTATTCCCATTATGGTGCTGAACAGAAAGGCCTGGAAATGTCAGATTCATCTTTGTTGCAAGCCTTTTGTTTAGGTATTAATTAGCACAACAAATGTTTGGGGTTTTTTTAAAAGGCAGATGTTTAAATTCCAGATATATGTTTTCTTCTTTTGTTTTTTGCATGGACTTTGAAACTTTTGAGGGCATGTAGAGAAAGTGTAAAGATTTTTAAAATTATTTCTTAAATATGAAGACTAGGGGACAGTCCCATTTTCTTTAATGTAATGGGAGAGATTCTAATGGTCATTTAAATTATTCATAAAGCCTAAATAATTAGTCACTGTAGTTAGTTTGCAAGCTGACAGACAAGGAATATATACTACATAACTAAGGTCAGAATTCAGTTTTAGGTGTTAAATAGCATGAACGCATTTATAAAATGTATCTTTTAAGAGGTCCATCTTGTGCTTTTAACAGCATAGACATCACATATTTCTTCTCAAATCTTATATCATCAAGCACTGATTCCATCCAAGCAGAAGTTAATAGTTTTAGCAACCTTAACATTTTTAAGCCCTTTCATTTACTGGTTATGCTATGGTGAGGATCTGAAGGAGAACATGAGGCTGGCCAGGCTGCATTGGCTCAACATGCCCCTTATCATATCTCCAGTAGACACCTGGGTATGAGCTTAGGAACAAGGCAAGTGCAGACTGATGTCCGCAGAGTAGTCTGCCACCCATCAAGAATTTATATGGCGGCTAATTTCTGAGCCACACATGCCATCTTTTAATTTCTTTGTCCTCACTGGATTTTTTTCCTCCATGGCTGTGTCTTGTTTGCTTTTGAGTCTCTGCAGCCATTTAACATCCTAAAGCAAAGCTTTTTCTCAGCGTAAATTCACACCGAGAGAAGAAACACTTCTTTTTGTTTGTTTTGGAACTAGCAGCCATCTGCTTATTTCCTTCAATTGTTGCTAATCATTGTATTAGAGATAACTATGACTATTCCTGACACACACCCTCACGTGTTGCCCAGATTTTATTGTCCTCTACAAAGCCTTACTTAGCCACATTACACTTTGGAGTGGTCTTGTTTATTTAGTCCTTCCAGAAGAAGCTGGTTGATATCTGATCATCCTTAGTACCACCTTTAGTTTCTCTACACCCTTTTATGACATGGAGAAGAGGGAGGAAGGCAGTGCCACAAGCAGTAATCATCATATATGCAAAACAGAGATTTATATAATGCCTAATGATGGCCTTTCTTTGTGCTCTGTACCTGGCCTAAGATTCCTAATACCAGATTTCTTTTCTTCTTGTTGTTGTTGTTTGACTGTTAGCACTGTCCTGATGCTGCCTTAATGCTAGCTTGTAGGTATGGCATTTCTTGGTGGTTAGAGATGGTACAGAAACAATCATTTCGTATGAAAAGCTGCAGGGGGGCTGGGAAGGGTCTCCCATGTTCATTTCTGTCACTGAATTTCCTCTTCTATTTTTTAATCTCTTAAAAATAATTTTCTTTTCATCATTTAAGAGTCATTAAGTCTCAGCGGTTCTTTCTGTGGTCCTGGACATGTGCCCCTCTCCTTTAAGAACCACATCTACTATCAGGAGCAGATGTCATCCCCTCCCCATTAAGTCACTTTTCCAGTCATTTATGGCAGTGTATGCCTGCACTGGTCCCTGAAACCTCCCCTGTAGCCCTCATCTCTACTGTAAAAACTGACACTCACATGTCATACTGGACCCTATTCTTCAGCATCTTGCCTGGAAACAGTAAAAATTCAGATTGACAGGAAGCCTGCTATTTTCCAGTTTCTGTTTCCAGGACCATGTTAAGTTGTGTACTGCCCATGGCAGTCAGGTGTGCAGACACCCCGTCCTTGGGTTCCTGTGATGGGTAACAACCACTGAACAACCTGGTCTATCATCATTGCTGCCTGGCACAGAGCAGGGTTTGGAGCAGGGGGGCCTCCTGGGGTCCCTTCCAACCGAGGTGTCCTACGGGTCTGTGACTGCCACCTGGTCCTGGCAATTGGTGTTCATCGCTTTGTCCCATAATGGCTTCTACCACTAATGTGTCCAACAGTGTCTTTGTTGTTTCCCTAATCCCTACCCCAAACTGTACGTCCCAAATGAGTGGTTCCAGCACAGAACTCTCATTAGCATCTTCTCACATCACCGGAGATACCAACTAACAATATTTTTTGTCGTGGGAAGACAAATATGCACCAAAAAAAGAAATAAGTACCGATTGCGAGTATTCTATATTGAATACCTGCAAGAAATAGCATGGCAGTATCCTGTTGCCCACTTTTATGACTCCTGATTTGCAGATACCATTTGAATATATCCCTGTGCAATATGCTTGATAATGCAAGAAGGGCTGGAGCTCAAACACATTTTCACATTTAAAGACTGTAAGGGACCTTTCTCTGGGGTGAAAAAAAAATTAGGCACTTGGAGCAGAGCAAACTGTCAACCATGCAGAGACATAGCTCAAAAGTGACCAGTTTTGAAACAAGGGACTTGCTTATTTTCATGAAGCTGAACTGTATTTATTTCAACTCTAAGAAATACAGACACATATGTGACAAATGTATGTCTTTGTAGTCTTGGACAGGGAAATTGATAAGGTTTTCCATTGTTTGTATAAAAGTCCTTAAATCCACAGGACTTAATCAAACCAGAAGTGTTCACAGAACTTTATAATTATGGCAAAATAATGCACTTTTTTTTTTTTTAATAGACCTGACATCTATCGGCGTTGTTAGCACTGGGCCTTTGATTTATTTAAAATTATTTTGAATGTCACATACTATCAGTATAGAAGGGATGATTCCTAGTAAGACACTAGGATTGAACCACTCTGTAATTACAATAATTGTATTTACAGAGGGGAAACAAGTTTCTCTCATAGGGAGGCTATTTTAATCTGTTCTGCTGTTTGTGACGTCTCAATTTTTTTTTTTTTTTTTACCTAGTGAGTAGGTTAAAAAGTAGAAAGACAGAATTCTCCCCAGGAGACACATTCTCCCCAGGCAGAATATATATTTTAAAATGACTGCCGTCAATGTGATGTGGTAATAGACCTTCATCCCTAATGCAAGCGCTGGCAGCAACTGAGGCATCCGAGGCATCATTTGCTAGAGTATATCTGAGGATGACTTTTTGTAGCTTTTGTAGCAATCTGAGTTCAATTCAAACCATAATCAGCTAATCACTGGCAATTTTCAGATATGAGTCAAGCTAATTTCAAGACAATCAGCCTTAGATAGTTTCATTGAACAGCCCTGGAGATGATGTTTATGTTGATGTCCATTAGTATTCCAACTGACAGTAATGTGCACTCTGCAAAAAGAAAAACCAAAAAAAAACCCCATCCCACAAAAAAAAAACCCTCTCTAAAATGAACAACAACAAAAAGTCTGCAAGCCTGAAGTGCCGAAAATGGAAGTTTATTTTTACCCACCGGTGTTCCCTAGCAGGTGATCTAAAGCTAGGGTTGCTCTGTGTAAGGAGGCAGTGGGTCATTTAGGATACTTACCCTGATTTGAAAGTGTAGCTTAGCTTCTGTTCAGCACTGAACGTCAAAACATTTGCTCTGCGTAAAAATCATGGAAACTAAAAGCGGTGTCAGAATCAAGGCCCTACAGTGTGTTTGTTACTTTTTACAAGAGCTTTCAGATTCAAACCACATGCAACATTCCTGCCATGCATCACTATGGTATGTAAATGAGTCTATAATGGTCCTTGCTTGATTGATTTTTTTTCCTTTTTTTCCTTTTTTAACCATTACTTGAATTTCTTTTCCCTTCACAGACTATAGACTTAGACATACATAACACCCCATTGGCAGAGAACTAGCCCCCACAACACAGAGGGATGCCTCTTCGAATCACGCAGCCAAAGTGAGATATTGTGAGACAAAGTGGACAACTTAACCATACGAGCAGCTTTCCTTTATGAAAACAGTATGTCAGTCCATCAGTTTATGAGCAGAAATTGGATGGGTGAAGCCTGTCCCTGGCACTGCTGAACACAGGGACGTGTTTTCTGGCAGCCGTTGCAGTGGGGGGAAACCCTGAGGTCTGTTTCTTGAAGCAATATGGTACGTGACAAAGTTATTGCAGTATTAACTTCACTAAGAAGTATTTGTTTCATTTTGCCGTTCCGGCTAGCAAATACAGCTTTGGAGCTATTGCCATTGCTTGCTTGGCCTTCTGCGTGCCATTAGCAGGAAATTCAAGCGCTGTGGTCTCTCTTGGCCTCTGCCTGGAAGCTGCTGAGAGAAACCTCTCAGTACCTTGGTGCCAGAGTCACACAGGGTCCGTCCCTCCTGCGTCAGAGGCCTTAGCAGCCTCAGCACCTCTTTGTAGTGGAGGAACAAGCTGGCGTTGTAGCGTGGAAGAGCATTTCTTACACATAAACCTTGATGGGGAACCCAGAGAGACAGAGAGAGAGAGAGAGAGGAGTCTTTCATTAAAGCTACTGTTACTTGATCAAGTTAGAAAAGAGTAAACCCCACAAAAAATCGTGAAATATGCAGATTTAAAAAAAAAAACTTTATTTCAAATCAGTCACCACTTAAGCAGACTGAAATGAACACTGTCGTGGTTCAACCTCAGTCAGCAACTGAGCACCACACAGCTGCTCTCTCACTGTCCCCCTCCCCCAGTGGGATGGGGGGAGAATTGGAAGAGTAAAAGTGAGAAAACTCATGGATTGCGATAAAAAGTTTGATAATTTAAATATAATAATAGTAATAATAA
>NW_008794080.1:794657-795353 GCF_000699145.1 Aptenodytes forsteri
GGGGGGGGGGGAGTGAGCGAGCGGCTGCGTGGTGCTTAGTTGCCGACTGAGATTAAACCACGACAGTGTGTTATCAACATTGTTCTCACCCTAAATCCAAAACACAGCACTGTACCAGCTACTAGGAAGGAAATTAACTCTATCCCAGCTGAAACCAGGACAACACTAAAAAAAAAAAAAGAAGAATTCAACCCCAGTGTATTCGGCAGTCTGATATTCAGTGCTTCATACTAAGCAACCCCAGTCAGGAAACACTTAAGCAGCTGTCTCCAGTTTGGAGTCTGAATTAACTGTGATCACTGAGGAAGGGGACCTGTGGTCAAAAACATCTTTGCTCGATGTACAAGAGCAGTCAGATGGCAACCAGAACACTAACACAGCTAAAAAAGGAATACGGACTAATAGAAAAAGTAGCAGAATGCCATTTTATAAATCAGTACTCCTTCATCTTGAATAGTGTGTTCTGCTGGCTGCATCTCAAAAATATGAATGGCAGAAATGGGTCTTCAGAGAATGGAGATAAAATGATTGGTGTCATAGAAAAACTTTCATAGGGAGAGAATGTGAAATGACAGTACCTGTTTACCATGGATGAGATAAATCAGACAGAACAAGCTCCTGTTAGACAAAGTAATTAATGGCATACTTGTGCTCAGGGAGTTATTCTTTAAAGAGATTTTTAAAAAAAACAAAACA
>NW_008794080.1:795432-797010 GCF_000699145.1 Aptenodytes forsteri
CCTGTTAGGTGTTACATGTCACCTATACATTATATGTTCTATATTATAAGTTATGTGTTATGTTATATGTTATGTTATATATTTTATATGTTGCTATATGACGTATTACATATTATTTTCTAGTGTATTACATTACACTATATTACATTATAATACATTGTATTATGCATATATACATTATGTATAATATATGCAATATATTATCTACACATATATGCTGTTATATGTATGTGTGTGTGTATATATAAAATATATTTATACTACAGATGTTGAACTATATGTCTAAAATACATATATTTAAAATAAACATATAAACACAAAGCACATGGTAATTATTAGGTAATTATAAAATATACAAATATCATATATATATATATACATAAAAATAAGAAGTTGTGTACAGGAGAAGAGAGATGTCATCATGCTCTAGGGGTATACTTTTTGATAATTATCTTGGATAAAAAAAAATTTCTTCCACACACAGGTCATTCCATAATTGCCCACTAGGAAGTACAGTGCCAGAAAAACAAAGACTGAGCAGCAGCAGGGAAAAAATGACTGTGCGTTACTGGACACAGCTTTATCCCTGTGTCAATCTGATGTATAATTTAAATGGTCTTACACTGCAGATGTCTTAAAGCAGGTACAAAAGAAAGCTTCAAATAAGAGCCTTTTTCAGGCAGCTCCTAACACACCCAACCACAAAACCCAAGATATGTCCGATTGCAATTGTTTTGAATGCTGTTTCTTTGCCGTTGTATCAGCTGATGCACTAGCCAGAAAGGTAGACTGGGATGTTACCTGCCTGGGGACACGGAGGTATTAAGAACAGACTTAATGTGCATTTGAGAAGAAACCGCTGCTGCCTGACGAGGCTCCCAGCTCGACAGTGAGCAGCAGCTGATTCCAAAAGGCACCTCGTGCCATGTCTGCTCGCTGATGGGGAGTGTGTGAAGGTAGTGCCAGTGTGAGTAGCCCAGAGAGCGATTTAAAATACCTTTCCATGCAGATTTTGCACAGCAAAAGCCAGCTTCATGGGAAGCAAATACAAAAGGTATTTGTGCAAAATGAATACATTTTAAAAGGGTTGTAAAACATTAATAGGAAATATTTCTAGCGTGAACTTAGAATAGGGGCCCAAGTCTGTAAGTTACTGACACGTTTCTCCAGCTTTAGGCACCCGCTTGCAGTCAGATTGCAGATCCTCAGGTTCCTGAGACTGGCCTAGGTCTTCAGCAGTGCAGATATGTGAATAAGGCTGAGAACTTGGGTCATTGGGGCTGAGCTGAAACATGGAAGCGGCCTTGTTATTTCCACGTCTTTGTAGCTGATTTGTTGATGTGATGTCAACACATGATGTCAACCCTGCTTTGCAGGGTCACACAACACCAGCACTGCAGAAATGCTGGTCCCAGTGCCCTCTGTAAGGCAGTTGCAACTGCAGCTACGCAGACCCTGGTTCACTCCAAGTGAACCTCATGAGGTTCAGCAAGGCCAAGTGCAAGGTCCTGCACCCGGGTCGGGGCAACCCCTGGTCTCAATACAGGCTGGGGGATGAAGGGATTGAGAGCAGCCCTG
>NW_008794080.1:797589-808302 GCF_000699145.1 Aptenodytes forsteri
GACACGGCTCTGAGCAACCTGATCCAGTTGAAGATGTCCCTGCCCCGGGCAGGGGGGTTGGACTAGATGACCTTTAGAGGTCCCTTCCAACCCCAACTATTCTGTGATTCTATGATTCTATGATCCAAAGCCTCCAAGTCCTCTGTAGTAATTAACAGTATCACAAAGCATCCTGGTGATACATCCTCCTGAAAGACATAGGCTTGGAATAGTCTTAGTGTTCATTAATTTATTCATGTGCCAGATGGCCACCCAAACACCTGGGTTCATACCAGGAAAAGTCTACAGCAAACTTCAGTTGTCTCCAGGCTAAAGCCTCAACTTGGAGTGCTCCTGGGGCGACTGGGAAAGGTGTACCCAGAGACACAGTTGTCTCGTATGTGCTCTTCTTAGCACCCACTCATCTACTGCCATATGGCACCTCATGTTGAGATGTGCTGTAAACAAAATTGCAGGAGTCTAAATCATATTTAAGAAAAAAAGCAGCATAGCCCAGCTGTTTCTCAGTACAACTTAGAGTTGTAATTATTCCTTTTTCTTATCATTACCACTGAATCTGCTCAGCTGCCCTTACAGTGAGTTTCATCTCTCTAATTTTTTTCAAAGTTAGAAGCGAAAGTTCATTTGACAATAATCGATGAATCACACAATATTTGCATTGGGTTAGTTGAGTGCTGCTATGGATGGCAGCTCAGCTGGGCTTCTGTTGTAGTAAAGAGATTGAATTTTCAGTAAAACTGGCATCCTTGCAGAGCCCATGGTGAAGTATGGTGTCTGTGGGAAGTCAGCCTTTCCTGGCAAGGAAAAATTTAGTGAAAAGCAATTTCCAATTAAGAATTTCCTCTCTCCAACTCCTTCTTATGAATTCTGGAGCAAGGCTTCAAGTTTCTTTGTCCCTGAGACCCACAAACACATGGCTGCACAACCGCAATACTTACTGGAGTAACAGTTCAGTAGATGGAGAGATAAGACGGTGAAAGTAGTAGTGGTTACAAACATTATTCAAATCACATTTTGAAGAGATTTTTTTTTTCTTTTGGAGAATACTTGTCTTGTGCAGCAGGACACACAGGTACCACTTCTAGACAAAAACTAATCAGCCTCAACATTGGCTTAGCACTGGCAAATCACCAACTCCTGCATATATCGTCAGTCACTTCTACTGATTCCTGTCATGCACACAGTAAAAACACTATTTTCCTTCCTCTTTTTAGTAACTCTTTCCATTCACAGCATTAGCTGATCACAATAAATGACGAAACCGTAATCACTGTAACTGTGTGTTATACCTGCATTTAACCTGACAGAAGAGACAGTCCAGAAGAAAGTAAAAGAAAACCTTGCTCTAGGATGGGAAATACCTTTAAAAAAAAAAATTGATCTTAAACTCCGCATGATATTAATTGGCAGCAGTATTTTTTTTTCCCTTTTTTTTTTCTTCCCCCCCATTCCTGGAAACATGCTCTTTACTTTTTCCTGCAAGCCACCTAAATCTTGTCCCTTGCTTGCAATGGCTATATAATACATGTGTCAATCAGCTACGCTGAGATACATTTAGTTGCAAGTAATTATGTTTGGCCAGATGAAATTGTACAGTTAATTGTGACCAGATGTCTTTCAATATAGCCTTTCAACCTTTGAATTGCCCAATATGCTCTCACTCACATTTTTACTCTATCTCATTAATTGACTCAATAAGTAGTCACAGACAACTATCTGTAAAGTAACCATAATGAGGGAGATCCTAACTAAGCTAGAAGACTACAGGCTGGGCTGTGGCTTTGCCTAACAATTTCAGAATCCTGAAAGCCCAGTTTTTGAAAGGCCTGGCTTATGGTCCTGAGTTACTCCAGTGGTTTAGATGTTACCTGTTACCTCCCACCCAGCACAACAGTCACAGCTTCATTGAAATGAGTAGGTGGTTTCTGTGTCTACATTTATGAGTCAGATGAAGCTGGGGATGAGAAAGGAGAGCTGAATGCATCACACATCCCCATTCACTTGGGTGAAGACAAGGCAGAGGAAGAGCTTTGCCTCACAGGTTGACTTTTGGTTCTCAGTACAGTCCCAAGGACACTTGTCTATGGTACCCTCCGTGTATCACTGCTGGTCTTAGGGCTGTTGTTTTCCTTTTTCAGAAGAGCCCCTGGGATACTAGGAGCAGGAAGATCCTTTGAAGAAGAGAGGAGCCAGGCTGCTGAGACCTTTTCTTTGTCAATGCAAATAAGTTCTTGCCTTTTTCTTTTATATGTCTCCCAACCACCTCTTTTCTAAACTTACATTTCCTCTTGTAATGATATATCCTACTGGGGAAAAAAAGGCAAAACTTTTACTATTTACCCTGGAATCTTTGCCGAGTGGATTAAAGGTATGACAAAAGACCTTACCCAAGGGCTTATTGCCACGATTTATTTAATATAGCTATATAAAAAAAATTATATTCCACAGCAAATTCTATGCAGAAGATATAATTTATAAGGCATATGGTTTTTTATTAAAAAAATAATAAAATAAAGGCAACAAATCTTCATAATTCAAAGTATACTGATGGCCAGTCTGCTCTCCACCACTGATACTGTGTCATCTCTTCATTTTGTGTGCCAAAGAGATTATCAGTGGATAGGATTACTAAAGTAAAACCATATTGGACATATTTTTCATCTCCATATCAACCAGGATGTAAAAATGAAAAGGAGTCATGAAGCTGCTCTTTCTTAGAGAAGACTTCAAGTTATTAAGGTAACACATTTTTGAAGAAGTGTGTTGACCCAAAAGGCCAGGGAAAACAAGGTTTAAACTGAAGAGATGGAAGAAGGGTGAGAGGAGGGGTGTGGAATGATGGTGTCAATTAAACCCCGGGTTAGGGAATGAAAAATGGCATCACCTGTGTATTTCTGACACCCACACAGCCGCACAGGGCTGAGAAATACAGCAAATTCAAACTTGGTGAAGTGAGAAAGTTAAGAGTAGATTTAAAGGGACAGCTTTGTCAAACTTGCTATTTTAGAGGGAAAAAAGATAGAAATAAAACATTTTGGCTGTGTTGTATGTTTGATACTCATCCAAGATGATTTTTGCCTGGCTCCTGAAATAGTAAGCTGCTTTGCTTAGAGGTGATCATTCTTCCCACCCTTTTCTTATTACTTTCTTTCCCTCCCACAATATCAAGCTCAAAAAAAAAAAAAAAAAAAAAAAGCTTTGAATGAGTGAGTACCTCCTCTTCAAAAGATTTTTATAAATGGACGGATTAAAGGTACACAGAGAAATTAAGGACTTGGACAGGAAGGACAGGAAGACAGAGTGACATTTTTTTAATTTCGTATGTGCCATATGTCATGTAAACTGTCAAATGATCTCAGACTTGTGTTGTGGTTGTATTTCTCACTAAAAGCCAATGGTCTTTCTTGAGGGGGGTGAGGATACATCTCCCTTGGAAGCGCTCGATTGTCCTCCACGTGAAGCTGAACAATGGATTTTAGAAAGCAATTACTCGGCCAACAAGCCAGGAGTTCATGGCTTGCCTTTGGATCTGCCGGTCACTCAAGCCATTCTCAAAACAGGATGGGCAACTAGCTTTTTTTTCTCTTTTTTCTTGGGTCCTAACCAACAGAAGCGTTTAGGATCCTGGGTGAGCAAATGTGTCTAGGCCTTTGATATGGGGTTTATCAACATTTGGCTGTTCCTGAGTCTGCACAGACAATCAGGGACAGGAGACGGGCACAGGGTAGCAGCTCTATGCTAAAACTTTACAAGTAAGGTAACTCTAACCTTAGAAACTTATGAACTATGCTGGCAATGATGGACAGCAAGATGCCTGGATGGATGCCTGGGTGGCCAGACCTTTTCCTAGTTGTGCGGTCGCTGCCAGTGAGGAACAGCAGAGAGCAGTGAGAGCCCAACACAGCCGCACGAGCATTTGAAAATCCCAGTCCTCAATTTTAAAGAGAGAGGGAAAAAAGCTAATAATAATAATAATTACAGATAAAATGTAGTTTGTTCCAGTAGCATTGGTTTCCAAAATTAGAATAGGCTCTTTCTACTGCAGTAAAATCCCACTACAATAATAACAATAAAAAAATTTCCCAGGCTGCTGCTCTTTCTTTTTCCGAAGTGAATTTAATGATTCGGAAAGTGAGAGACTCAGAGCAGAGTCACGAGTCAAGCGCGGTGTGGGCAACTGCCCTGCAAACCTCCCCATGCCCCATGGCTCAGGCGTCTCGCATCCGCCCTGGCCGTCCAACAGCACCTCCAGCTCTGCCGGGGCAGCTGCTCGCCCCACGCAGCTCCCACAGCCCTGCCCGACGCCTACCACACCTGGCTGGACTTGCCCCGGCCCGGGCAGGGCTCACTGCTGCCCGCTGTCCCCAGCCCGCTTGCTAATCGTGATCAGGCACAAAGTACATTTACAGCACCCTATCGATGATTATAGCTGAAGGAAAGCAATTTTCCCCTCGGGAGGTGAGTCCTCTGAGCTCCTTTGCACAGTAACCTCACCGAGCAGCTCCGGAAGCGTAAGGTTACTGCGCTAGCTTAATATGCAACCCAGCACTGCGTATTTTCATACTTAATATGCAGATCTAATTGCTTGCCTGCATTTTGATTACCTTCTCTTCCTGGAATTTGCTCTTGTATGGCTAATCCTAGTGAACTTCAAAGCATGAACTTGGTGGCTTTCATTTTTTTATTTCTACAGTTTGTGTCTGAGACCAACGTCAAGACTCTTTGTAAGGAGCAGGACTAATTTTATAGAGATAGTTTAGAAAAAAAATAAAAGCCCTTAGCATTCAGTTGTCCTCCTTTTTTAACCTCAGGACCTTTACTTTTCCTGAACCGGAAGGTTACAGATTTGGGCTGGCCACAATTAACACTTCCACATTTAGCCTCCTGCCAGCAGCATCCTCAGTCCTGCCTACCTAACACTAGCTTCAAGGATGGCTCAGAGGCAATTCCTTTTAAGAGAAAGGCTATTCTTCATTTCTGGGTATAAATGTGAGGAGATTTGACTAACTACTTCCCTGCCTGAAACTGCTAAAGCCAACCCACACAAACACATTTTCCTGTAAGCGCCCCCACTTTCCTCCCTCTCCCCTACTTTTCTTTTCCCATTATCCACCTCCCCAGCAATAATATGCAATAAATTTGTTTGCTTTTTTCCAGCATGGTGAATGTCTGCTTTAAATGCCACCTTGTTTAAAGGTAAAAAAAAATCAAAAGAAAAATAGCCGCAGAACAAACTAATCTCCCTTTCCAAATATAAAATAAAAGCTGTCTTATTTTTAGGCTTTACAGCAGCTCATGTGTCATTTTCATCATTTCTTTCTCTCTCGATGACTGAGAGGCAGTGAGAGGAGGTGAGAAAAAACTTTTTTTGTCCCCCCTAGAAAACACATATTCAGAGTTTTCCCTAACCTGATTTCTTTCCACATTAAATCATCCATAGACAAAGCTAAAATGGAGCCTCAATAACATGATACTTTTGTCAGCTTTCGGTAAAATGTATCTTGGTGATTAGACTAATATAACAACATCAGCAACGTCATACACAGAGGCTGTAATTTTTAACGTTGTAAATCGTTAGATTTGCAGCACACGGCAGTAAATTCCCTAACCTGATTTCTTTCCACATTAAATCATCCATAGACAAAGCTAAAATGGAGCCTCAATAACATGATACTTTTGTCAGCTTTCGGTAAAATGTATCTTGGTGATTAGACTAATATAACAACATCAGCAACGTCATACACAGAGGCTGTAATTTTTAACGTTGTAAATCGTTAGATTTGCAGCACACGGCAGTAAACTAAGGGAAGCAGGGCTTCCAGCGATGGTTGAGAGCAGGCTGTGAAGTAGGGCAATTAGGTTAGAAACGAACCGTCCCTTTACCCTGACAGTGAAAGGGAAGAAGTAGCGCAAGAATCAATTTTGGGCAGTAGTGGGCCCATTCGGTATCTTGCGTAAGTCACACAGGGCCTGACTCCAGCTCCCTTGGATCAACAGAAAATATCCCAGTGACTCCAAGGACAGTAGACCCAGCCATTAACTCTTTCAATTTCTTGCACCCTTCATGAATCAAAGGATTTTCTTTTCCCCTTTTTTTTTTTCTCAATACCCTCCAGCAGGCAGATACCAACACAAGATGAGCTTTGAGCTTCTACTCTCAAAACTTAATTTCCCCAAAATGACAAGTAATACCTTTACAGCACTGCAGCATTTATGGCAGGTATCACCTCAGTGAACGCAAGCGGTAATTCATTCTGATTTCTGTATGTTTCTTCGTATGAGGTTTTGTTAGCCAGTGTATTATGATAGTGGAAACATCTAATTGGCTTGCACAATTAAAAACAAAACATTCTGTGTCTTAAATATTTGACTTTCAGCTTAAACTGCCTGAAAAAAATTGAATGCTTAGTTCATACTACCATGATGGCTTTGTACCAAAAAGCCCTTTCAGTCTGTAAATATAATCTGCTGAATTTCTCTAAACATATCACTACCCCAGGAGAAGAAAGCGTGAAGATGTCCAATAAATGCTCTTGAAATCCATTCTTCTATCCTCTCAGCTGCAGCAAAAAGAATTATTCAGGGAATCTGTTAGCTGATGTACATTATAGTGATGTTGTTTGTCTTTTGGGACCTTTGGTTGTTGATTAGAAGTTCTAAGTGTAACGAGTGAGCCCAGATGTAAACAGCACAGCTGCGCTGTGCCGGCGGGTTTGTTATTGCACTCCTGTACGCCGGCTCGAGATCTGGCACCACACACTGTAGTAAAATAGTGAAGCTGCTTTAGCCTGAGTGCAGTGTATAACTCTTCCCTCTTAGCCCCAGCACCAAGCCTATTTGCTTACCCTGGTAGTTAACTTTTAGTTATTCGCTGTCTAAACCATAACCCCATCTCCTGCTTCTGCCTTAGTCTTAATCCCTGAGAGTCCGGCCCGATCTGTCCCTGAGCTTCTTGTTTGAAGCTTTGCCCCAGCTTACCATCAGCCCTACACAGGACCGGTCCCTCTGCGCTGGACGTACACCACCTTCCTTCGCAATCCTGGCCTTAAAAATAAAACTTTTCCTGTTTCTGTCAAAGACCGCTAATGTCTCTAGTTGAGGAGCTGGAATGAATTATCCTTTCAGCACGCAGCTATCAATTAGCACTGGTGCTTAATCTGAATGTTTGAAAGTCTGATAGATCTATTAATAGTAAAAAATCAGGCATCTAATTTCTGGACACTCTAAAATTAAATTTCAATTCTATTTGACCGTCCTGGATTTCTATTTAAAATTATCATGCATACGTTCTGCTAAACTGTGTTTCTTTATCCTGCTGTTATCAAGTTTGGTGCAAATTTGTTCAATAGATGGCCTGTGTAAAATAGGGAACGCAATCATACTTCCAGTTCTGCTGCAGACTGTGCTCACGACTAATGCAAGATCCAAAAAGACTGAGGAAAATGTCACTCCATTTAAAAAGAAAAAGCTTCTGAGGAAAAAAGACAGAAGAGAGATTCAAAAGCGAGAAGTCCTAACAGGTCTTTTGCAGGACTCCAGTACCGGACACTTAGAAGACACAATTTTCATCCAAGAACTGCAGATTGACCTCCTAGCTTGTCAGCTCTTTTAAGGGCTTTACTCTACCCTGATCATCAGCCGGAGCTGGCTGAGGCCCAGCCTTCACGACAAGGCAGCACAGTAGCTACATTTAGCTGCCTTTAAATCACATAAATGGCATTAAGACAGGAGTAGTACAGAGATTCACAAAGGCTAAAGTGTGCAAATCCCTTGCTTTCGCCCTCCTGGTCCTGATTTCCTACCGCGGCTTGGTAGTTTCCTGCCTGTTTTATGAGTAATAAGTTTAAAATCTCCCAGTCATACTGAGTTGGTAGTTAAGTAGCACCATGACTGTCGTATTCCTCCAAATTCCCTTCCCTTTCTCTACCCCTATACGTTGAAAGTACATCCGTGCCGCCCTGCATACGCTAACTGTAATGAACCCTAACCCAGGTAAGTCTGCACAAAGATTTAAGGGGATATAATTTATTTCTTGCATAGTTACATAGTGTGAATTTGAATTTAGGCCCTAATGAAAACACTTAGAGGGATCAGTGAAGACCATCCTCAAATGAATTCATCTGATCATATTATTTCTTTTATTCAAGAAAACGTATCTGTGAATAGTTACCCACGCTATGCAAAATGCTGGGTCTTTTCTCTCTTTTGCATTTACACAGCCATGGTCCCCTAGAAGTCTTTTCTTCATATTTTGAAGGAAGTAGTTTTCTTTCATTTGAGGAAAAGAAAATAGGTGGTTGGATAGATAATGAGAACTAAATAATGTGCCCAATAATAGTAGTAACCTGTCCCTTTAGGAGACTTCAGATGCAATGAAACGTTGTCTCTCAGTTGTTTTTTCCTTTAATATTCACTATTTACCTATTGTTTTATGAAAGTCTCACCACAATTAGAAATTCCAGTTCTCATTCATTAGCACTTAAAGCACACCATAGTATTAATGGCAACAGGGCAGAGCAAACAAACATCCTGCTTGTAGAATTATCACACTTTCTGTGTGCAGTATCATTCTTCTCATTCTGGTGAATACTTCAATATCCAATATAGTTTGCATTAAAAAAAACCCCAAAACCAAAAACCAAACAAACCAAAAAAAGCACTGCACTGACAAGTATATATATAGTATGAATCTTGTACATTGTATCATGTAAAAAAAAGAAGTTACATTCACCTTATTAGAAAAAACATTATGTTTCTGAAGGCTAGAATAAGGATTTAAAATAATATCTTCAAAAATATTACATTAAAAGTGAGAAATGCTGAGAGTGAACAAATTATTTTGTAAATTCCTGCATTTATGCATCCCTGCGTGATCGTATTCACTCTCTCATCACAGACTGGATGTGTTCCTCCGTTGTGCACTGTTCTGGACATAATACCATAGAAACTGATAAAGATAAATGGTGATAAAGAAGCAGAAGCAAAGATGGAAAAGCTATGAAGGATGAGGTTTTTATATCCAAAATAGGGACCTGATTTTTAAAGATAACTATACCCAATATAGAGTAATAAAAGAGTAAATTAGATCTGATTCCGGTCCTGAAATGGGTCTATGGGACTTTGGTCTTATTTAGCTAACTAACTCCTCCGTCGGTCTGAGGAAGCTGGAACAGCCTGCTGGCGTGAATGAGAAGCTCTGAGTCAAACGGAGGGCATCAGCTGCACGTATCGCCCTGTTTATATAGCCGATACTAGTACACGGGAAACAGTGCGCACTGGATCCTTCCGAAAAGCAGAAACCCAGAAGAACCACAGGGTGTGTGGGACCAGGACCATCCACAAAAAGCGTTGAAGTGGGGAACGAACTCCACAAGGACAAGATCTTTGCAAGCCAGCAACCAGGGCTGTGCCAGGACTAAACCCAACTGCTTGTGAAAAGACTGTAAAAGAGTCCTTTGCTATAACTGTGAAAATCCAAATAGCTCTGTTTTATTGTATAAACTCATTTTTTCTCTCAGATGATATTCAGGAATTATACACCCATGAAATAGATGATTATATTTCTTTAATCCTGAAACTTCTGTACACTTAGCTCTCCCCTAGGAGTAAGAGCTCATTCCTCTGATCAAACACATCTGTAGCACATCCAGAACTACGAGATCAGAATCCACGCTTCTTGGGCAATAACTCACACCTTGGTAAACCCCCTACCCATGCCAAGAATCCATCCAGGATCATAACTGTCTAAACAAACAGGCTAAAGAGAATTTATTATTTTTGAACATAGTTTAACATTCTGGTATTTAGCTGTTTTTCAAGTAAAACATCTCTCTCTACAGTAATTAAATAACAATAATTTCAGACTCAGATGTATATGAGGAACAGTGCAAAGGACAGTCTCCATAATAATTCTGCTTTAAGATATATGCAAAAAATATCATACAATTATTTTAAAGACACTGAAAGAATAGCATATATATTTAGGTCTCACATATATTAAAAAAGTAAAAAGATAAAAGACAGACATTATTTATTTAAAGATTCAAAGATAGGTAGAATTCTAAACTCATCCAAAGATATAATTTTAGAACTGGATTATTTTAAAGCTTTTCTGTTTTTAAAGATAAAAGTCTGTGATATAATTACTCACTAGCAAAGGGAGTCTCTTAAACACTTTGTCTGTATCACAATTCTCACAAAACAAAAAAAGAGTAACACAAAAGGCAACATTCTCCAGAAAAGACATTTCTATAAATTGTATATATTTTTCTACCCTGGACTTGCATTTCTGTCATGCAGTTGACATTCTCTTGATATTGAACAATGAAAAGTCAAAACAATGTCTCTTAAAAATATATTTTTTTTTACAGTTTCAAATAACATTTAGTTTGGAAGTTACACAAGAACTTTCAATGAGAAGGTTCAAAAGCAGATATTTGTCACAAAATACCCCAGAGGACTGCTATATTTTTAGTTCTGACAGGAGCATCTTCAGGGCAGGAGCTCTTCAATCTTGTTCTCTCAGTTTCCTGACCTCTTGATTGGGAGAGTAATTTTTAGCCATCAGGATGTTTTTAATGAGAAACATGAAAAACAGCATTATTGTGAGAAAAATGAGTTTCTGGAAAGACACAAAGTGATACCATATTTAAAACTAAGTCTATATAAAGACTCTGTTCTTCTGATTCATTAGACATCTGTATTCACAAGTCC
>NW_008794080.1:808338-828502 GCF_000699145.1 Aptenodytes forsteri
ATACAATTTGGTTGAAAATTGAAAAGATAAACTTTTAATCAAAAGCATGGAACAAGAAAGGTTTAGTAATAAACAGAAAGAGAGAAAAAGTTATAGAAGAAAGAAAATATTTCAGCAGAATTTTCAATAGTTATTTTTTCCCATAGTTTTCTGTAGAGAAGCTGCACCTAATTTTATCTCCAAAAACCAATCAGTAGTGTTTACCACTGATTGATTCCTGATACTAATGATATCCAAATTTCCCAGATTGTCTGAAAATAACAGTTGTATAACTTGATGTCAACCAATTTAATTACATCCATAGAAACGGGGTTTTCTATTGATTTCTCTTGCCTTTTTCATCTCCATTTTTATCCTTCTTAGCCAGCAGTAGTAGATGCTTGGGTCCAGAAAGAGTGAGGGCTTTCTTCAAAAACTGTACATGTAATTTCTCAGCTATAAAGAGGAAAGTGGACTTGCAGTACACATAACTCTGCATTTTTTCCCCCTGTATGGAGAGATTGGACCCCACTTGCACGGCTTTGATTCCAGGCCCCTCCTACTTTTGTCTCCTGGTAGGTACTGTCAAATAGACTTTGATCCACTTGGTCCACAGTGACCGAAGCGTGCGATTCACTGACCGAACTGGAGTGAATTGTATAATTAATTGTCAACACAGTATTACTTTTGTAGGACCGAGATGGCTTTTTTCCATATGGTGAAACAGAAGCAAAGTTTTACTAGGGTTAAATTAAAGATGAACTAGCAATACAGGTAAGGATTATTAACAAGCAAGTTATTTGTCCTTTTTAATTATACTGTCTCTCTTCAGGCTAACAGAAGCCTGATTCTGTGAAATATTTAGACATTTGATAGAAGTTTTGAGGGCAAATTGCACACCTAGGTTCATGGCTTTCCATGAGGGTGAGACAATTTATCTTTTTTACTGAATGTGGGTTTTTTTAGCTTGTCAAACTATTTGTTTCTATTTTTAGAATGGCCTTATAACGTGTCCAGCATAATCTGTTTCACATATCTAAGAGCAATAGCAAAATTACGCCACTGCTGCGCAGCATGTCTGATGACAGGGGAGTTAGAGTGACATTTTCTGAGAGCATTAAATACACCCATATGCACATACAAGCTATTAACATGAATAAGAAAAAAAGATATTGTAAGAGTTGATCTTACCTGTGGTCAAATTACCTGTTGGCTAGCCTCATTCCATATCAAATAGCTCACTTTTACTCTTTAGCAAAAGGATTGCTTGACAGAGGAGCAATGATAAAACAGTGGGAAAGAAGTAACCCAAAATTCTCTGGCTTTGTGAGCAGTTAAAATTTTGCTATTGTACAAAAACAGGATTAAAAAAAATATAGCCTGGAAGAAAAGACCAAACCACTATGATCTTGATATATGTCATTTAAAATTCACCTGATTCCTCCTCCTCCCCCCGCTTTCCCTCATAAATCAAAACTGAATACACAGATCCCAGGGATGAGGAGCAGGTGGTAAAACAGTCTAAAAATCTCTTTTCTATACTTCAGCAGAGAACTAATTTCATGTTGAAAAGAATGGGTCATTTTTACTGCTAGTTTAGCCACATGGCTCCCAGGCACCAATTTTGTAAAGTATTATCCATTTTCGCTGTGGGTCATTTGTTTCCTCTGCAAATTTCCTTGAGACAGAACTGATACACATGGATTTTTCCATCTATGCTTTTGAGTGTATAATGATGATTGGACATTTTATCTTTCTTTTAATCCATAGAAGATGTGAAAGAGAATGCAGAAATTTTATCCTCTGTAATATAAAACAAATTTCTGATCGCAACACCTGAAAGAGACATGGGCATTGATACCCCGTAAATTGTCTGTTTCCCACATTCCTCTAGGCCAGCTGTAACTGCTAAAACCAATACTACCAGGCACAGATATTGCCTTAGAAACAGATGTACATAGTTGGAGATTTTCTGCAGAAAAGCCAATAGCTTGGATTCGTTTGAGAAATAAGAGCTTTGTGCTTGAACAGAAAACACTATTTCCCTTGTTAACCTCGATACTAGTTTCTATCCCAATTACATAAAATGATTTGTTTTGTTAACCTCGTTAACAAACCTCGTTTCCCTTGTTAACCTCGATACTAGCTTCTATCCCAATTACATAAAATGATTTGTTTTTCCTAATTCTTGAATATCTGTTCTAAGTCTCTAGGCACAGGTGTCCCAAATTTCTAGCCCTATGTACTTCATATCGAAAACTTAATGATATCAAGAGTAGCAAGTCATATACCCCTGAGAGTCAATAGATGAGACTTGGATGTCACCAAGTCACGGGTGCCACTGAGACTCTGGACCAAGCAGTGATGGGAGAACCCTCACGCTACCGCCACAGAAGTCCCTTGGGGACAGCCTAAACTAAAAATCTCAGATGGATTAAAACTATCAATTTTTCTACCTTTCTCTCTATACATATATATGTGTGCAAGCATATGTACAGAGAGAGAGATATGGCTGCTGCATAGGATAAGACATCTGCTGAGCTATTGCCAAGGCAGGGCTGTGCAATGCTGGTACCAAGGACAGGGCCTGAGAATTAAATTTTTCTTGGTCATGGGATGGGAGAGAGACATGCTCAATCCTCAGACGTGGGAAGGAAAAAAAAAAACAAATGAAAAACCAAGAGAGAGCAAAGGAAAGCAGTGCAAGGCTGTGCAAGGCAGAGCAACTATTCTGTTTCCATGATCAGTGTGTTCAATCACACAGCACTGGACAATTAAACAATATATCCTCAGATGAGGGAAGGAAAAAAAAACCAAATGAAAAACCAAGAGAGAGCAAAGGAAAGCAGTGCAAGGCTGTGCAAGGCAGAGCAACTATTCTGTTTCCATGATCAGTGTGTTCAATCACACAGCACTGGACAATTAAACAATATTCAGTATGCTGAGTGCACTGAATAGAAAAATTTATATCAAGTTCATTCTACGGTATCGGACATGGTATGTCACCCTGTAAGGAAATGTGTTTGAGCTACGTGAAGGCTGATGCTTTATGTTTTTTAATAAAGTTGAGGATTGATTACAAACCTTTGCTTTCAGCCCAAGGTTGCAGTGGATGGAAGCTGATGTACTGAATAATTTGTCTTTTTTGAAGTTACAATAAGATAATGTAAAAAGATTTGAATACCACATAATGTGAACTGGTAAGGTGTTAAACTATGGCATCTGAAAGAAAATGCTGTTGAACATATAAGAAATAGGTCACTAGAACTAAATAGACCAAGGCAATTAAAGCCAAAATGCCCACATGGTACCAGTCTCAAGTGAAGAGTAGACTGGATATTTGCTTCTTTAAGTTTGGTTTCCTGGAAAGTTTTAACAATTTAACCCAGTGCTCCTGGTTCCTATCTATGCTCTTGGGAAAAAAAAAAAAAAAGGATTTCCATCCCTATTTTTAATGCTGCAAAAGTATTAGCATTGCATACATCCCATCACATCACTCACAGTCATAAGGACGGCAATCATTGGTGACCCTTTAGGGGTAACTGTGTCTATATTTATGGGGTAAAGCAAACCCTTACAGAGCTGCTAACTCAAGATCTCACTCATCACTGCTGCTTTCTTCTGGCAGTGATCCTCAGCCACCAGGTCTCTCCACCTCCCCTACGCCCCAGCCCTTGAGGCCAGCTGGCCCAGGCACAGGATGGGTGACGGCGGCTCCCTCCTCGTTTCAGAGCAAGCGCAGTCAGCAGCGAGGAGGGATGCTGCATGGGCTCAATCGCACGGGACAGGCGGGATCCTGGAAGGAGCCCACTGTGGAGCACCCTCCATCTAAATAGTGGACATGTAAGGCAAGTGAGGATATGTATCAGGAACTCGGCTATTGGCCCACTGAAGTTAGTGGGAATTTTTTAATTGGCTCCAAGAAGCCCAGAATTTCACATTACTATTGGGATAAAGGCGAGAAGTATGTAGGTTACAGAAGTAATACGACATAGTTACTCTCTAAAGTCTACTGATCCCTTGAGGCTCCAACTGTTTTGAGACATTTGGCATGAGTTGTATCCAGTCAGTCTGAAACACACAAAGCTTAGAGGCACAACTCCCTCTTTAGGCATCTGGTTTGGCTTTGGTTTTGCTTTTTTAATATTGCATATGCTTTAATTTAATTTCTTAATTTCAGCCAGTGTTGATTGTATAACTTCTTAAAAGAGCTTTTGAATCCTGCAAAGAAAGACTTCCCAGAAGCAGCTTTCAGAAATGAGTTTAAAAATCTTTATCTATCTCACTGGCCCTGACATCCTCCCACCACAAAGCTTTCCAAACACAAATATGTGCATTTTTACGATGTCTCAGAAGAGGCATGTCAGCCTTGAGGGCTGGTTCCTCACCGTGTTGAGGAGGCTGTACAGCAGATGTAGGGAACTAAATCAAGACAGTTGATCCCAATACAGTGTCATGACTGTAAAATCCTCCACGAAGAGCAATGTGGAAAGCCGTTGTATTTGTGCATTCATCATGCATGCTATGACAAATGACAGTTTTACGGTTAAATGCACTTGAATGGAAGGTTAAGGTTCATCTCCCTCCTCTGCCCTAGACTTCATACATCACCCCAGGTAAAACTAAGAGCCAAATAATACCTTAAACAACAGATTTACTTTCCCTCGCCCTGTATTTCTAACTCGGGTGTAATAGCAATTCTTCCCAACCTTGCCTCTTTAGATTAGACACGTACGCCTGGAGGTTTGTTCGGGGCTTGGAGCAATGGGAAGCCTGAAGTCAGGCAGGGACCCTGAAACCTATAGCAAAACCAAAAACAACAGTACACAAAGCAGGCAAAAAATGAGCTCAGTCCTAGCTCCAGCGAGAGAGTGTTATGCCATACCTTTCTGACGCTGTGCACTTCCCCCGAGTCAGCTCTCGTTTGCTGCGAGCTCCTACAAGAAGTCAGGCCCTTACGCTTTTCCACAGTTGCATCAGGAGCCCTAAGATTTAGTTAAGCCACTGACAGTTCCTATGGCATTAGACAGATAACAGACAGATTTTATTCCCTTGTTTAGATACGTGAGTTTCAAAATACTCATAAATCTGTGACGAGTAAAGTACACATATTCTATGTATAAAACTAGGAACTTGCAATAGCCAAAAAGTTTATTAAGGTTAAATTAACTGAAGCAGAAGAATAAGTAAACCAAAATGCTTACATCATTCTTGAAATAAACCCAAAGGTAAGATTCTGAACTTCTATGAAAATCAGAAGGCAGTGAAATGATGGGGATTTTTGCCAGTTGACAGCTTAGCACCTTAAGAACCTGTTTGTGTCTCTTCCCCATCACCTTTGCATGTTATAAAAAACCCTATTTCTCAGTTTTAGAGGTCCGATGGTTCCTTATTCGGCCATGTTTATATACCTTGTAATTTTTGGCAAGGGTTCAACAGAACATAAATCTCTAGAGTCCAGATAAGATACTAACAGATTTACCATATACTTCCCCCTTTCATTTGCCATATGCCATAAATATATCAACTGAAATAGCAAAACATAGGTAACCCCCAGTGGAAATATATCCCCAAAAGCAAATAGAGATTTTTGGAAAGATGGCATGGCCTCTGGAGGAAAAGAGGAAAGAAAACTGGAAACTCAGTTTAGGGCCACCATGCAGAATTAGAGGGTGAAAGCAGCTGTTTGGAAATCGGGGCAACAGGCAGATAAATTCAGTGAAAGACAGACAACAGCGGACCGCATTGTCAGCTGGGAATGTGGATTCCCATATGGCCAGCTGCCTGGACCCATAGAGGCTGAGGACCAACCTCTAGGAAAGTGCACTGAAGGGTGCTCTCGGCAGGTCTTGCTGCCCCTGGGCAGCCTGGAGGAGCTCTCTGCCTCGGCAGTCAGGCACAGCAGCCCAGCAGGAGAAGGCGCGGGCTCAGCCACCGCGCTATGACACCTCCAAAATGAATCAGCAGAGGATGGAGACAAAAGGTGACCTCAGTGAGTACGTGTAGCCTACCCCGAGTGCCAGGGTTTTCCCAGCTGAGCTGACAAAGCACATTTAGATTTATTTTTGACTCATAGCTGCTGTAAGGAAAAGAAGTATTTTATACCCCCCAGAAAAGGAAGAACTGTGTAGGTTAAATGCAAGAAGAATGGCTGGGAACAGTGACATTTCTTGGAGCTACTCATTTCTCTGTGGATAAAATCACCTCTGAATTTAAGTGCGTGGGTTTTTTCCAGCACAGTGAAAGATAAGACGGATGCTGGATAATGATTACGCTGAGGCTAGACTCCAATAACATGATTGTGGGCATGATGGAAGCTATATAATGCAGAGATATTGCACGTGATTTATAGGTTGTGAGAAGAGACGGGGTTTTGCGGAGTTTTGTACATTTAGCTCTGTGTACTAAAAGAAAATATTTATTTAACAGGCTGGTTGGTATACTTTAAATGGATAGTACTGTACCTTGAAAGCATTGTGCTATCCTTGTCTACTTAAATATAGTGAAACTATGCTTTATTCCTTGTAACTCCCATCCTAGAGAGATATTTTAGAGGCCTTGTGTGTTCATTCTGCATGCACAACTCTCAGGCAGATTTTGCTGCTTTACTGCTAATAGTTAACCAAGTGCCACATTTCTCCACTAGTAATAGTAGCTACACTTTGGCATATTGAATAGGAATCAGAGGGAGACAAAAATCACATTCATAAGGAAAACATAGCAGTGTCTTCCACTAACAGTACTTACCACAAGAATAATGATGAAAGACATGTAAGATAGAGGTATAATACAGAGAAAAGAAGAATATATTCTTGCTAGAAAAGATTGTAAGAAACAATCTGGGCATTGATAATCCATGTCATAAATAGCCTGGGGGGGGAAGAAAGTCCTGAGTCAGTATTTCCCATGTTTTTTCCTCTGCTGAAGTCCCTTAGTAGCGTAATAAAAAATTCCTGGCTGGCTCATACCCCTCCCCAGCATGTGCTTCCATTTCGCCTTTTGTCTGTTTTCTCCCCTCTTCTTTTTTTCTTTATTCTTTATGTCTGTTTTTATCCTCTCTCATGCTTTCATTCCTCTTCCTCCATCTCCTCCCTTGTACATTTATTTTCTTGCTGGCAATACTCTTGTTCCCTTCCCCAGTATATTTATTTTGCCAGGTATTTCCCCACCCCTCCAGTGTTTCTTCAGAGATGCTGGAGATGTAGACAGTCCTGATAAAACTCAGGGCTGAACTGCTTATTGTTAGGAACAGAGTGAAAAAAAGCTGAAGAGAGCAGGAACAGCTGCCTGAAGTCTCAGCCTCTCACCCCCTCCATATCACCTGCTTCTGAGGGAGTGTGCCCTGGGGTGAGGAGGAGAGGAGAGTTCACTGTGAGAGGAGGAGGAAGGATGTGAGAAGCCCACACTGAGGTCCAGACCTAGACTTAAGAACTTTTCACAGACATAAATTGTGAACTACCCAGGAGTGGGATCCTGGTAAAAAGAGGCACTAGTTGCCCAGGTTGGGAATTTGGAGCATTTGGAACATTTTTCAGTCATACCCCTCTTCAGGCTAATTATTTCACATTTTTCATCCAGAGATGAAGGTCACTTGATGCATTGAGCTATCATCCAGGGATTTTGGGGCTTGGAGTGACAATTGCTCCATTATGAATATCAGCTGTGATTCTTCCCAATTATGCTAAGAAATGTTAAGCCCTAAGAGAGCCTTAAAGAAAGAAAACTCACCAAATTTGGAGGGGACTGTATCATTCAGAGGCTCTGACAGGGGCCAGCTGGATCCAGCTGTCGTACAGTGCAGCTCCCATGATCCAGGATTAACCAGCCAGAACTCAGCCAGAGAATGAAGCAAGCCCCTAGAAAACCCCTACAAAGCAGAAATTGCCAACTGACCAACTTCTCTTTTAGCTCTTCAGCTCATTAATATTTCTGAGGTTTTATGAGTTATCCCGCTTTAATAAAAATGAAAAGCTATTAATAGAAATCTCTATATGGAAATTCTTTGTAGTGATTCAGTTTCCTAATCCAATAGCCTTACTAGAGTCTTGAGAAGAGCAGGTATATCTTGATCAATCTTGTATTTTTCAGAACAGAAATGATGCAAAGTGTAGAAAAATGTTTGTCCATTAAGGCAAATAAAACCGCATAAAAAATTGAATTCATATTTCATTGGCCTTTGAGGTCTTTGGCGAAGCCATTCCTATGGCCAGAGCCAAGCAGTGCAAATGTGACTGTGTATTTATGCAGGTAGTTGGTGTCAAAAACTACCAGTGTCCTCAAGGTGGACCTCAGACCAGAACATACTTGTATCACGATCCACTGGCTGTTGACAGCTCTGTGGTGACATGCTGTTATATCAATAGATGAAGAAAAATATTCGGTGCGTGATTTACTGATCTGCAGTGAAATGGTTAATTTTTGTGAGTTTGACTGGACTTTTGTCATGTGGCAATTTGACTGGAAATTAATAGGATTATTTCTGACTGGCTGAGGTTAATGGCATACTTGTTTGGCTTTTATAAAACCTCCATAATTTAGTAATATTTATCTAAGTCACCATAAAAGTATAGAAATTGATAGTAAAATTACAGACAGCTGGGTACAGGATGAAATGAAATTAATTAAATCAAACCCATGCTCTTAGGAAAACACAAATGCCAAATTAAGTATGTTAGGCTAACACTTTAAATGATCCAATATAACACTAATAAAGGTACTTTAGACCCAAGTCCTGCTTGATTTTATACTGTATGAGCGTGCAGAGGAAAACATCTGCTGAGAGGTAGACGGCCTGGGCCCAACAGGGATGCTGAGGGAACAAGCATCTTGGACCACTGTGTCTTTCCATATTCATTTCACATATTCCTAATAGTTTTTGATGAAAACTTCACTAAAGTAAATTACTTAGGCACAACTGATTTTTGTCCTGGGGAATTACTAAGGGACAGTATTCATAACAGATAAGCATATATAGCAATAAATGGGGGGGGGGGTTAAGGGTTAACAAAGAAGCAGCACTGAGGCATTAGGTAACTCTGAAATATTTTGTTTTCAGATGAACCTGACTATGGCAAGCATGGCCCCAGACAAGATAAAATGAAGTATTTCCACAAGCCAGTGCATGAGCAGCAGTGGACCAGACTTGGCGCTTTCTTTCCACAGACCATTTGGTGTCTGAGACGCTGAGACTGGCAACGTGAAGGCAGGGGAGGGGGCACTGGAAAAGGCAACTCAGCCCAGATAGCAGTAAAATGAGGTAAAGGTGGCAGTTCGTCTGCAACAGGAGAGATGGCATGAGGCACACCTTCCTCTCTCCTACTCTCGGGTGGTGGCCATGGGCAGGGGAGCAGCTGCAGCGCCGGGCTGTGCGTGCTCCCTGCTAGGTGCATCCAGTGCATCCTTCCCGTCCCACAGATTTCACCCGGGGAGGAATAACTCATTTACACAGCAAGCAATTCAACCTGATATTTTAGTCCTGTGTGTAAGCCACTGTAAGACCTAGCACCCGCAATTGGAGACTCCTTGAGACAAGGATCAAGTCTGACTTTCTATTTCTCATTGCCTGTTTGGCCACAGAGAAAATAATGTAACTACAGAAAATCAATGCCATTTTAAAGAAAATCTTATTAATAAGAAGAAGGTGTTTGATTTTTCTGGGCTATGACTATCTTGATTATCATTGTGTCATGGCTAACATATGCCTGATAAGTTTTAATATTTCTAATTAGGTTCTGTTATACACAGAGAGCTAGAGCCTATTTTAACTTGCAGGTTGGTACCACTGACTCATGGTTGCATCTCTGTATGAAAGCAATGATTCAGAAAATTCTTCTTCATGTCAAAACTGTTATTTAGAAGTAGATTCCATCTAAAAGTGTTTGCTTATTATTTGTCCCTTCATTTTCTTTGGATATTGGCTAGTCCATTAAATATAATACCTACAGGTTTTAAATAGTGATGCCACTTTGTGAATTCTATTTACTGGCTGGTTCAGACTATGTTTCTTCAAAGCATATAAATCTTCTATTCCCACAAGCAGAATCAAAAGAAAAGGAAGAAATTTCTTTTCAAGGTTCGAGATCTTTGTTTCACAAATGTACGGTATGTGGCCAAGAAACTAAGGTCAAAGAAATATGAACAAAATTGTTATATGGCATGCATCAAAACATCTCAACAGTTGTTCTGAAAAGCAAAATAACCGAATATGACTGTCACCCAGAAAGAATGATGATGCTGTAACTTTCACACAAGATGCAATTTCCAAAGATCCTTGACTCTTCTTGTCACGTGTAAACATTTTATACCTTTTCCCCTATTTTCATGTAGCTATTACACTCTCCATCTGTTGCTGTTTCCATTTAAAATGCAAAAAAAAAAAAAAAATATTATGGGATGCTTGAGATTTTATATATGCAAAAGATCTATTTGGATCCTGGGTAGAAGAATGCCCTCATGTAAAGGTTTATTCTAGTGGGCAAACACTAGCAGAGGCAACATTTCATCATGCATTTGTTTCAAAATGAGAGAAGAAAAAAAATTCTAGATTTATAGCCTTGGAAAACTTTATGTATTCCTTTAGGGGGAAAAAAACAGAAAGAAAGAGAAAAAGAAAACAAGAAAGGGAAGTTAATAGACAAAGGTACTTCATACAGACACCTACATCAGTTACATCAGAAACCATTCTAATATTCTCCTTTGTACAAATAATTCCACAGACATCAGTAGAGTTAGTCACCCAAGTTATTTTCATGAAGAAGCTTTTACTATAAGCACCTTAGACTTGGAGCCTTATGAGTCTAGGTCTCCTGAGGCCTTTTGACAGATTTACAACAGAGAGAAGGTTGTGTGTGTTGACTTGCTGGAAAAAAAAGTAATACATATTTATACTGCTGCATAAACATTAATAAAAATATGAGCAACTGCAGCTCTAGATCTATGCCACGTGGAGAATTCCTAGGGTGCAGTTTCACAAGAAAAAGAGTAGTGATATCTAAATTTAGGGATGTCTGCTATTTCCTATCATAGGATTGTACATTCAGAGCTCATACTATGGCTGAACTCCTAGGTTCAAGATGATATTTTCCTTATGTAGTCTAAATTAAAATAAATAAATCAGGTTAAATTTAAGATGAAGGAAAGAATATTATTTCTCACAACTAATTTTTTTTAATAACTACTTTACCGAGAGATTTGATATCCTTCATGATTTTGGAGAAGGAATAGAAATACAGTCCTGTGCCTAGACTTCTTCATGGGAAGAGATTATCTATATGCTGTTGAGTTAACACATGAGAAAGGCTCAGTTCACACATGCCAAGCAGTGCCGGACACTATTGTAAACTAAATGTATTCTGTTGTGAGTTAATTGTGCTCCAGGGTTTGGTCTATGGGACTCTCCTGGCAACTGCCAAGCTGGAAGAGCATCTCCTCCTCTTCCTGCGGGAACTCAGGCGGTGGGGAGAAGGAAGGGTAAGCCAGGAAAGTTCACATCAGGAAGGGAGACGCCCATTAAGCACAAATAAACAGGACCTGGGAGATAGAAAAAGCCCCCCTTGACCAGATGAAGGGATAATGGAAGGGACAGAGATTGACGTGCAAAGCCAGGAAACAGTGAGGGGGCACCTACGTTAGCATTTTAGTTCAGACTGCTCTTCTACCTCTGCAAATCCCCATGTTTCAGTTTCCGTCAGCGAGCAGTCTCAGGACATCCAAACCGGGCTCCTTTCAGATGAAGTTAAACTGAAAGGTGTGCTCCAGCTGGTCAGCACAGGACCAGACTAGAACTTGCCCAAAGCAAAATCTTCTAAAATGTGTACAGGGTGGATGTCAACCACCGGCTGCACACCAACCACTGTCCTCTGCAGATCTGCTCCTTTGGGCTGTGCTCATTTGCTAATGTCAGCATAGCCCAAGAGACCAGGACTTCTTGGGATACAGGACTGGGAGAAGACCCAAGGTCTGCAGGCTGGTACTTCACTGACTAAGAAACCTGGAAGGGTAATGCCTGGTGAAACATCAAAATAACAACACAGAGACTTGATCCCTCTTCAGCCAGTGGAAAAGAATAAAATATAGTAGAGGAACGAGAGTGAAAGGAAAGAGCTGGTGACCTGGCAGAAAGGTGAAGAGGGAACTGGAGGGGAAGGCTGAAACTGAAGACAACTCACAGACGTTATAGCTTGAAACTGTGCATATGCTTTATGTCATAATAAGCGTTTTATCAAACATTTGCTTTGATGCTAAAGCAAAATAATGTCTCTCTTCAAAAACTCTTGCCCTATAATGGGATCTGTTTAAAGTGTTTTTGAAATAATGCTGAAAATGCTTGAAGTTTCTCTGCTATCAAATTAAAGCTGAGTTAGACTCATAGCCTATTAAAATTCTGTTTAGCATGCACATTTTAACACAGATGTTTCAATAAAAGGGGTTTCCATGTAATTATCTAATGACTTGCTATGTCAGTCATGATAGGTCCCAGGTTTGTGACTTGTTCCTGAGAGTTAAACAGAAAATAAATATACCAGTTCTTACCTGCTGCCCTTCCAATTTGAGCTGAAAGCAGTAAATAGTCTCATGGATATATCTGATTTGATTTGCATTGCTGAGAAAGTAAATCCTATGAGAGAGAAAACTAGGCAAAAAGATGTGCTATTTTCATTCAGTCAATGTTCTTCCATGTTGGATGAGAATATACTGTGTCATATTTTCAATTTAACTGCATTCCTCAGTTTCTCCACTCCCAAATATTTTCATCCAAAGGGACAAAAATGGTTACAAATCTGCAGTTGTTGGCATTTCATGCCTGAACATTACTTGATTGAGCAATAGGATAATGGGATACATCCCCCATGTCATATCCCAGTATGAACGAATGCTCCCAAGGAAACCAAAAAGCTTACAAGCATTGGTTGAGAAGAAATAAAGCAAGTCAGATAGCACCCAACCAGAGATACACAAGAGGAGGAGATGCAGCATCAAGCAAATCAGGAGGACAGCAGTATTTGAGAGATTTAGCTCAACCAGGAGACAAATTAAAGGTTTCAGGAAGCTGCCTGGAGATAAATTGAGACTGAAGAGTAGGCTCTTCTGTCTTCAGCATCCAGTAATGTGTGCCAGATGCTGGAGAGCTGCTTTGGCCATCACCTGCAATCGTGATGCCAGGAGAACCCTAACTCAGGCCATAACTTCCTGCAAAAAGGCAGAGCTCAGCCTATCTGGCCCCAGTAGACCGTGGCTGTATCCCAGACTGTGGAGCTACACTGCTAGCTGGTTAACTGACGGGTGGAGCAGGGGGATTTGGCATACATCGGGACCACAAGGAGTAACACCTCCATGGTTTACTGTTTTATGACAGCTCTATCCATCACATCCCATCAGTCTGTTATTGCCTAGAGGTGCCAATGCAACTAAGGCAGTAAAAAGGGATGCCATGTTACCTAAGTCTCTGCATTACTGTTGCTAGTAGCACAGAGGCTCTTTCCTCACAGTGAGAAAAGATTTCTCTGCGTAATCAAGGTATTTTCTGAAAAGATTTTAAAAATCAAGAGTTCTGCTTACAAGAGCAACTGAATTCACACGCTGTTCCCATGACCAATCCTTCCAGACTCCCTAATAGGCAGATTTATAGCAAGAACTGGAGAACAATTTACGTATCCAGATTTCTTTTCAAAACTTTTTTCATGTACTTTCATGCCAGTAATTTTCTCTCCCTCCCCTTTTCCCATGTAAATATGGCTCTGCACCTCACAGTCCCTGCTATTGTTGCTCGAGAGACCTTGCGTGCTGCTCAGCTGCATGCCTAGAGCAAGTTTAGGAATAAAAGCCACTGTTTTTCTGAACAGCAGTCAGTGAGGCTCTCCTCCTCCAAGGGAGCATTCGTGATGGTAGACCCTCACTGCGGGACATCTAGAGACGTCTCTATCTAAATCGAAAAACCAGGCTTAATTACTATTGTGTTGCAATGTTGTAACATGTAAAAAGAAATAACAGGTAAAGTATTATAAGAAGTAAAAAGAAGAATAAGTGGAAACATTATATTCATATTAAAAATATGAAGGTAATATTTATGTGACTCATCATCCAAAAATTGTATCAATACTATGCCCACAGACCCTTAGCAAAATTAAGAAAAAAAATAACATTTGCATATGTTTACCAAACAGTTTAGACTTATCCAGTTATTAGGATTTTTTCCCTTTTCATAAAAAGCACATTAAAAGGGGAGCTTATTGTCATTGTGCTGTTGCAACATTCACACTAATAGGGCTGTCCATCTTTTCAAAGAGCTGTTTCTTTGAAGGAAGCTACAGTAAAATGTTTAGGGAATTCACCATTCAGTGGTTCCCTCAAGTGTTGCATCCATCTTTCACTGATTAATAATGAAGCATTAATGAAAATGTTTCTGTGTCTCCATGCTCCCGCCAATTAAATGTGGTGCAGAAAAAAATACAGCCTTTGGAAACTGTTATTTGTCTCACTTGCCAGACAAGCAGTAGAGAGAGTAATACTTTACTGGGAATATTGGTAAAACAAGACCTGCATTTAGGGGATTCAGACTGGTAAAGATGGATACTTAAGCTGACATTTAAGAATCACTGACTCTCAAATACCACATCAGCAATCAAGAAATCAAGTGTTTAGAAGAAATATAATTAGCTCAGCATGCTCTGCTTGAAACCAGTACCGTAGCTATCAGCTGCACCAAATGCCAGAAGAGAAGTGGAGAATTTGTTTTCCATTGAAATACATTGTATTTTACTTTATTAAAGGCATGATAGCTTGAGACATTAATATTTCTGAGAAACTGTCGTAGCTAGCTTAGATCAGGGTGGATTTTTCTCCATTAAACGAGTGAATTCTGGGAAAGCAATCCATCTTTCTTTTCTTGGTCTGTGCTAAACGCATTGCCATGACATCGTGCGAGACAACCGGGCAGAATGTGTGGTAGGTTATTAATATGTTTTCATTTCATTTATGTACAGAAATTTTTTCTGTACTGAGGTCATGTTTTATATGTAATTACATTATGCGTTTTCTGAATTGACCTTCTTATTCTAGAATTAAGTGCGGAGGATGTCAAGCAAACAGACCATGAAAGCCAGTACTTCTGGACACAGATGGTAAAGCTTACGTGTAGAGAGAGGAATAATTGGATGCAAGGCAGTAAATATTTACTCAAATCCAGTCAACATTGGTAGTGCTTTAATTCAGCAGCTGCTTTGAAACTTATTTGAGTATATGGTGGTCTCGGATCACTGCAGAGTTGAAAGCTGTCACCCTTCCTGGATTTCTTAGCAAAGAAGATATGGATTAAATCCTAAATGTGTTTGGGAATTGAACTGTACTGTATACTCAAAGCTGATTGCTCCAGTATATAATGTAGGATGACAATTAGCTTCTGCTGTACCTCTTCTCCAAGTGAAAAGCAGCCTTAAGTTCTTCACTGTCTATCACTTTAGCTCTTTTCACAAGTATCTTTAGTGCATTTAAACTTGTAGGAGAGCTGGGGCATGAAATCACACTTCCTTAATTTGCTCAGTGCCAATACCACACTTTTCTCGGTATGGAATAAAAAGAAGTGTCACCCTTCAGGCCCTTGGACCTCCCCACCACTAAAGGCTCTGTCCCTGCAAAATCAAAGGGTGCAGTTACCCAGGGGAAGCAAGTCACCGATCAGTTGCTGATAAAGCCCCACTTCGGCCAACAGGTGCCTAACCCCACTGATTGATAGCATGAGAAGTGACAAAGAGCTTTCTAGAGGAGGCAAGAAGAAGTCTGAAGAGGAAAAGTACTGGGTTGGAGAAGAGTGACAGAAAAGGGAAATGTGCATTTTAGGGGAAGGAGGGCAGGGTCAGAAGTTACAGGGTCATGATGCTTTTAGACTGCGAGACAGTGTTCCTAGGTGCCGTGGTCAGATAAATAGCCATGCATTAGTTTTAAAATGCTGCTCTGAAATGTCACCTTCATCTCCATTGATCTCTACTACCAAACAGGTCCTTCACTGTCACTTGTGACAAAAGGCATTAGTCAAAGAAAAGCTCTAAATAAACTTGAGGAAGACAAGCAAGCTCTTCTCTCTTAGCCACACACAGTAACATTATAAAAAAGCCCGAGAATGTAGGGCACTGAAAAAAAGCATCTAGTACTGAAACTAAAATTGAAATGTTCTATACTAAATCTGTCAGGCTTATCAAAAATATTTGGTGGTGTTTTTTATTATCCTTCAAAAAGGATGTGTTTGTTTGGATGAGGAAATTGCCTAGTGAAATGTTTTTAATAGATTTACTTTAATCCCCACTTTACACCAGGGTAACTGGTACCCACACAGCCACTGCAAGGCTGAAATTTAACCAAGATGTCCCAAGGCTGAAGTTGTGATTAAACCACTGAACCATCCTCAATGAAACACTGAGAAAGAATTGGTAGCTGGAAGACAGTGACTGCACGGGCTAGTTCAGCAGCCTTTTCAGACCGTGCAGCCTCTATCGTCTCCTATGCAAACACTCAAGCACTGCATGCCCTGGCATCTCTCCTGCTGCATGGCAAGATATTCACCTAGTATGTAACCAGAATGATGTGTTCCTCTATATACTTATGGGCACACTCTGGAAAACATTAAGATAGGGAGCTCTCTGGCATATGCCTCAAAATATATGATGTGCTTTCCCACTTCAAACCCAGGCATACATTCGTCTTTTGTATAATGGACAAAACTTGTATTTTGGGTGAGACCAGGTCAAAGGCTTGCTCATAAATCACACCCTAGAGCTCTGAGCTTGGGCAATCTATCACTGGTGGTTAAGCACAGCATCTGGCTGGGGGGGAGAGGGCATTGTTTAAATTTACCACATGGGTGTTTGCAAGGTTAATGCTCCATTTCCCTGTCCCAATAGTCTATTGCGATATTTGTTCTCTGAGCAACCGTCTGTCTTCATGCTTGAGATACGTGGTGTTGCTATGTGTACTTGGTGTTCATTCCAAAAAACATGTTAGTAAAACCAGGGTGAGTCAGTTGTGGCGTACAAGCACTTTTCACTGTCCACCTGCATTCACCCTCTCTCAGGCTGTGTTCCTCCGGCCACATTAGCTGTGGAGGGTTACCTGCCTGACATTGTGCAGACCACCCCATCATTTTGGGGGCACATAAAGTGAAAATTTGGTTTTAACAGAACAGTTGCCTACTGAGAAGTAAAACAGAGGGGGTTAGGTAATGATTTGGAAAGCTGGTTGCAGGAATTCCTATGATCAGTTTGGACAGGCGCAGCCACACAGGAAAAAAACAAACAGTTTTGGAGACATTCTTGTCATCACTCCCTGTCCGTGTGATGAGCTGAGAGCAGTGGCACTGCTGTAACCACTAACATATCCGTGAACTGCCATCATATCTGTTTGTCAGAGCTTGGGTATTTCAGAAACTGTCACCAAAGAGGAGTCTCCAGGGAAATGATGTTTCTCTGTTCTTCCCTTAAATCTTAAACTGAAGACAGACAAAGGTGGCTGTAAATCCCCCTGATGGTTGCCCAGTCAGAGGGGATCTCCACAACAGTGAAGGCTGAGGCACAGTTTGAAGCAATCCTTTCTGTAACACAGCCATAAGACTGCTTTTCTCTACTGACACATCCTTCATAGCAGAAGAAAAGAAATGGGGGCAAGAAGAAGATGTTATGAGGGAGGGTGTGCACGTACTGGCTCCACAACACCCAGTACAATGCAAAGGGGAAGCTGCAGGCTCCCTGCAAGCCACCCCAAGCCCCTGCCCTACAGCTTTTCGTAGTTATTTCCTGTGCTCTTATACTCCCAAGTACAAATGTTGAACTACAGCTTCTGGTCCTTGTTTTCCATAAATATTGCAGTGGAGAATTAGCTGCATTTAATTACAGTTATCACGAAATAGCACCATTAATCAGATGCCAGTAGCAGCTGTATTTTGCTCTTTGGAAAGCAAGAAACTATTTAAAAACTATTTCATCACAAGCAGAAAACTATTTTAAAAACAAAGCAAAAAGCATTCTATTTATAGAGTGTCATTATCCCAGTGCACACAAACACCCTCAAAATAATAATAAAAAGCCCCTCTTAATAGGATGCTGTTGTAGTAAGAGCCTCCTACGGGAACAAAATCTAGAGAAACTTTTAGCTGGACTGCGCACTGGATCTAAAAGAGAAAGAGAGCAACATAAAATGTATCGGTGTTCTACTTAGGCTGCTGACACGTACTTTCTGTAGAGATGCCCATCTAATTACAGAATCATAAAGTTCTTTAAATGTGCATAAATTGCTCTAATTCACACATCAGTTCCTCCTTTACACTGCCAGAAACGTCAGTGCAATGAGGATCAAGCCCTTTATAGATAAAAAGCTGTTTGCCTTTGAGATCCTCTGCTCATTAGCTTTCCATTTTCCCTCCCCCTCATGCAACATGGGATCCATCTGGGATCAAATGTAAGAGCGCAGAAGTGCTGTGGAGGTTCCCACCCGCAGACCCCTGAGGACAGTGGGCAGGACAACATGTCTCAAGGGTGTTTTAGGGAAATGGCTGCAGACAGTCACGCTCAGCACGGATTGTTGCCTGTCTCCTGCCAGAGCTTCAGGGTTCTGCACCAGTAAGATTCTCCTGTAAGGTTTTTGTGTGTATAAAACTACAAATGTATACAACCATTGAAAGAATTCTGATTTAGGGACTCAAAATTAAGACACCACAAGCTGCACAGCACATGAAAGATCAGTTCTTCATTGTTATTCACATGAATTATGGTTTAGATCCCGTTTTTACTTTCTAGAAGCCGATGATCTCATCTTTTACAAGCACCCCTTCTAAGCTGGAGATGCAGTTGTTTTGATACAACTGCTGCTACTTATGATTAGACTATGCACCAGACAGTGCAGCAATTTCATAAGGCTGTGTAACATCAGTTACATGCAATCACCTGGATAACTATGTGACGGGTAGTGGGGAACACGTTTACTGTACAGCTATACATCATCGTACTGGGAATAATAAGTGCACCCCACTCATAGTACAAACACCATCAAGCACATAAGCTACCAAGACTTCTCATCCTACATGCACATGAGACAGTCTCATAGGTCCACTTGTCCATAGGCTGATGGGACGGACCATGGGACTTGCAGAAGCATTTTAACAACTAGTTTGTTTTCCTCAAAGCTGAAGTATAAAATAAAATGTGTCAAGGCAGGGTTGCAGTTCTTTATGGACATGCAATTTGGGGCATGAGGCCAAGGTAAGATACAGTTTTGCATAACTCTTAAGTTGTAAAACAGTTTACACAGATATTGCTTTTTTACTTTTCACTCTCCTCCTGCCTTTGAAACCACTTCTGCTGTTTTCTAGGGCTTCTCAAGAGAAGCACCCAACTTGTAACATACTTCCTAAGCACAGAGATATTAAAATGTGAAGCATCAAGACTCTTCCTATCCCAGATGACAAAACTTCCTGTGATCCTTCACTACAGTGACACAGAAAAACTTATCATCAATGTCAGGCAAGTAACTGTGAGCAACATAAGCAATATAAACTCCCTTCTCATGCCCCACCACAAAGTTAAAAGTTAAAGATAAAATCATCCATTAGGAGATCATCTAATATATTTATTCCTTCAGGCCACATACTTGCATTAATAGTTTCCAGTTTCTAGCTCCTGACACACTGCAGTGAGCACTTTGCACTGGTTATTTCCTCCCTTTTTTGACAAATAACCCCACCTCTTAAAGATAAGTTTGAGACACAGTCCTGTCCTCCCAAAATCCAGTTATTAGTTTCCATACATACTTCCTAAGAAATTCTAAACACCACAAACACTTGCCCAGGACACACATGGGTTTGGAAAGTAACAGAAAGCACATGCAACAAAACATACACAAATTTACGCACAACGCACCCCTTGGCACCACAGTGCCAGGGAACCTGCTGGCATTGAGTCGCTTTTATCTAGGGAAAGGAAAGGGGACGTTAAATATCTCTGACTTCAAAAGAAAGAAGAAAAGGGTATTGTCCTGGTTTCGGCTGGGATAGACTTAATTTTCTTCCTAGTAGTGCTGTGTTTTGGATTTAGGATGAGAACAATGTTGATATCACACTGATGTTTTAGTTGTTGCTGAGCAGTGCTTACACTAGTCACGGACTTTTCAGCTTCTCATGCCCTGCCAGCAAGAAGCTGGGAGGGGG
>NW_008794080.1:828844-830642 GCF_000699145.1 Aptenodytes forsteri
GTGGTGTTTAGCTGCCTGCCGGGTTAAACCACAACGGGTATGTATATACACACACTGACTGCTCCTCCACGCTGTGTCCCCTTTCTCTTTGCCACAAACAGCCCCATGCCTGCCTTCATCCCCATCACAACAGAGTCTTGATCCAGAGCCCAGGTCCAAAGTCTTCAGAGCCTGAAAATTTTAGGCAAGTGTAATGGTGAGGGGGAGATGCTAAACAAGAACTACCCAAAAATACACCTTCCTTCTGATACAAGTCCCACTGCCTCCTGTTTTTCTTGGACGACTACCCATGCAAATTCTCACGAGTAAAGCCTTATTTAGCAGTAAGATAAATCACAATTGTCACTGCAGAAAAACAAAATGGCTGATTATCTGTAAAGTAACCCCTCTGAATTCTAAAAATAGTGCCTAGGTCTTTGAGACTTTCATTTTAAAGTATCCTGTTGTAGGTAAACAGAGAGATAGAATAGGTCCTTAAAGGGATGAGTGCTGACAGCTTAAAAAAAAAAATAAAAATCAAGCTTTGGTTTTGGAGTCTGCTGTGCATCGGAAACGTTAACCTAGTTTGAGTAAAGTTTGCTAACTGAGCAGCAGAGAAAGCAAGCAGGGCATGCTAAAGGGAGTTGTGTGTAACTCCTCTTTCTTGTGCCTTTAGAGCTGTAGGGACTAAACACAAGGAGAAAAACCCAACTGAAAAATCTGGCTGCCATCCAGAAGTTTAAAGCCTTTGAAAGAGCCCTGTGGTGAAAATGAAGCTACTTAACATTGTGATTTTTCCCATCTGTTTGGAAAAAAGGAAAATACTGGCTTTAATTATAATTAGTGGTCAAAAACTGAGAAAGTTTTTTTGGGAGGGAATTTTGGCATTGGTGACTGTAAAAACCTGCCTCAGGTTGTTTGCAGGGGTTCAGATACCAGCTTGTCTCTATGGTGAGATACCAAAAATTATTACTTATTGAAATGTGTAATCCCTGCTAAGAACGGCACTGCTGACATTTCCATCTCGTTCTGAGGATTACTGACATTTTCTGAGTAGAAGAAGGGATAAATAAGTATGGACCCCAAAACATGCTGAACTTTTTTATCATGACAAAAGACAAGCAATGCACTGTAAAGTGGAAAACAGCTTTTAAGACATCATTTTCCGGGTAAAATTGCTTTCCTTTATGGATTATTTTTTACAACTTTGCAATAAACGTTTCAAAAAATGACTTTCCAACTGAGTATAAAGAAAACTTACATCCCTCTTTAATACTACTCCATTGACTTTTCACTTACAGTTTGCCTCTTTATGCTAATTATCATATGCTTTCTATTATAGGAATAGATTCTTGCAGGGAATGCAATTAAAGATGTAAAAGATACTTCCACCCAGGTTTCCTTTTTTCCTCCCAGAGTTTCTAAGTTTCTGGCATTTGATTTTTTAAGAAAGCTTTTGAGTCTGAATGTGCAGCATCATTTTTTACAGAGCAGGAGTCTCTATGATATCCCAAATAGCAGCTGACAAATTTCAAAGGCTTCTTTCTGGATAAACATCTAAAACCCTGGATAGTTATCAAGCTCACGCAGCTCCTTTTCTCTGGAAAGCAGAGGGCAGCATGTATGGATACAGATTGTATCACAAGCTGTCCAGCAGTTGTATCTCAGGCTGCTGATTTTAGGGAGGTCAGAATTAATGTAAGGAAAGACATGCATACAGAAATACAGAGCCCTGGAAGCAGCGGTAAGGGACTCGGGAGCGCAGGTAGTCTTTCATCAGTCCTGCCGGTCAAAGGGAGGGGGTTTGAAAGGGCCAGTC
>NW_008794080.1:833046-836568 GCF_000699145.1 Aptenodytes forsteri
GGGCTAGATGACCTTTAGAGGTCCCTTCCAACCCAAACTATTCTGTGATTCTATGCTCTTTTGATATTTTTATTTCAGAAAATTGAAACATTCTCGGAACCAGAGAACACAGAACGCCTCTCGGCTTTCACCAAACAACTCTGAAGCACCTGAAAGGCTTGCTTTGGAGCAGTACTCAGATATAAATTTCAGAAAATTGAAACATTCTCGGAACCAGAGAACACAGAACGCCTCTCGGCTTTCACCAAACAACTCTGAAGCACCTGAAAGGCTTGCTTTGGAGCAGTACTCAGATATAAATTCTGATTTACTTTTTATTTATCCCACTCAACTGAAAGCAAATCTAAGTGTATGGAACTAAATCTTTGTCTCTGCTTGGAGCTAACTAGAAAATGACATTTCTGTTTAGTGTATATACAATTTAAAGAAGTGCAGTGGTGAAAAGAAACAAAACTCAGAACTGCAGTGTTCTTCATAAAAACTCTGTCCTCAGCATTTTAGACTAAGCCTAAAGAAGGAATACATTAAGGGGTGAGGAGGAATGATAGACCAGAAATGATGGAAAGACTTTGAAAATTATTCCGAAGTCTGTGGGGGAAAAATCAGTGTTACAAACTATGACATTGCCTGGACAGTGGCTGAAAGAAATGAAAAGGGAACTGCCTGAATCCATGAACAAAGCACTATAGCAGAGCAGACAGAGATCTGCATCACATTCCCAACAGCACCCACTTGCCTATGCATGAGTGTGTGCACTTATCTAGTGCTATCACACAAAGTCCTTGGTAGGATTTCACCATCTATGGGAAGGGGATTTTTCTTTCTCTTTCTTTTTTTTTTTTTCTTTTTCTTTTTTTCCCCCTCTGACATCCGTGGACTTTAAATCTCAAATACCTTGGGGCTTCTGTGGGAACTAAACAAAATGCACATTGTGTACGGGCTACCTCTGCTCTACAGTACGCAGTGCACAACATTTGATCACTCCAGCTGGGCTAATCCCAGCAGAATCTACCAGATTTTCTGGTACTCCTTAAGAACATTGCTAACAGGATCACTAAGATGTAAATGACCTAAGCACAACACACACAGAATATGCTTTATGATTTATTTTGTTTGTGTCACTCAAATTATCAACTTAAATCTGTCCCTCATTTAGTGCTATCTCCTGCAGAACCTGTGTCAAGGCCATTTATTTACACAGACTGCCATGAGCCTCAAGACAATCCCAGTTTTTTTCTGAGTGAATAATTGACTCTTACTTTCCTGATTATAGAGTGACTATCAGAAGTGTCTTCAGACCATCTGCTGGGAAGGTGCTTTTTTTGGAGAGGGGCTTGCATACTGCTTTGCACAGCAAAAAACTCCACTACTCACTCACTGCGTTGACTAGATGTTTGACAGTGAGAGAGGAATGTTTCTTAGAGAGAAAAAAAATCCTAATGAATGTTGAAGGAGCAATACTGTGGTGAATTTAGCAAAAAGCCATACAACCAGTGTAAAACACAACTCAGAATAATGGGGTTTGTGAAATGACTTGTCCAATAATATGGGGAATTAGTCAAAGAAGAGAGTCAGACTTCCCCTGGGAACTAAGTTTATTTCCACTTAAAGTTTCCATCTTTAATTGCTACCTCAGGGGTAAATGTTGCCCCGACTCTTGGGAGAGCACTGCAGGCACCAAAAGCAGATCTGAACAGAAATACCAAACACCTGAGGGTTTCTTTTTTCCTTTCGTCAAAATGGACCTCTCTTTGAAATCTGGATGTCTTTCTGGGGGAAAAAAATCAATTTGTGGGAATTCTTTTTAAATAATGTTTAACAAAAAAGATTAAAAATTAGGGGAGGAGATGGGGAGGTTTTTGAAATGTTTAAGGGAAAACTCTGTTTCAAACACAACTGAATAGGAAGAGAACAAACAGGGAGGCAGGAAGAGATAAGGACAAAAACTCTGGTTCTGTTCATTTCTTGTGCTAAGGTATAATTATTCAGCTGTATGTGGGAAGAACAATGGGACACGGAGAAACTACACAGACAAATCCTGCAACTTACCTCTGTGCATAGAGAGGATGCTGCAGAGAGACTCGCTCGGCAGCAAACAACGCCAGACGCGGCTGCTAGGGGAAGCATTCGCTGGAGCACGGCGAGGGTGGGATGATGGCGAAGGTGAAGGACTCAAGGCACACAGAGCAGGCACTGGCCTGCAGGACTGGGAGAGGAAATGCCGCTGAAGCAGTGGTAGGAGGGGATCAGATTCCCCAGTACTTAACCTTTGTGCAGCAAAATGAGGCTTTTTTCCCTAAATATAATCTTTGTTAAACTATCCAGGTTTGCTTGAGGAGTTGGGAGAGCTCGATTGCGCATAGAAACAGCTCTACTGCCAAACATCTGTTAATTAGCTATCATTAAAAAAAAAATTAAAAATAAATCATCAGACGTTAACTTCAAAAAATGCTTCTGCCAGCAAAATCAAAACCACCCCCTCCCGGGATAGCTCAGTATTTTAGAAAAATGTTTTCTTCTAGTCTGGTGCGAATTACATGGCTTTAGGATAAATTGAGATTTGAACCATAAAGGTGCAGAACCACCCAAATCCCCGAGTTTATAGAGATCAGAAGATGGGAAGAAAGGGGGTGATCACGCCTCTGAGTTCCTCTCTGGTATTTCCTAAGGCAGTTTCAGATTTCATAGAAGTTTTTCACCCTAGGGACAAACCAGAAGCTGTCCCCAGCAGGAATTTCCCTAAAGAAGGGTGTTCAGGGCTTGCAGGCAAGATCAGGAGATGAAGATCAGGAGGACGTATGCTGCAACACAGATGCACTCCTCAGAGTTCAGGGGCCAAGGATGGAAGTGGGCTCTGAGACTCATCGTTCCCCGAAGAGTTTCCATATGATCTCTAACTGATATTTTGAAAGAATACCACTTCTAGCCTCGCCAAGAAAGAAGTCAAATTCAGATCACACAAGGTTAGGTTCACCCATTGAGAGCGTACAGATCTGTTATTTTTCCCTCCTTGGCCTTGAAAATTAGTCTGATTCTGCTCAGCCTCCTGAAAATATCTTGCTTATACCAAGCTACGCACAGAGGCTTCATGCAAGATCAGGATTAGAGCCAACAGTTTTTCTCTAAGTAGCACTCTACCAGGGTTAGCAAATCACTTCAAGATGATATTTTCCTGGCTGGCTTCCAGGGCCCAGAGCAGCAGCAGCAACAAGTAAGAAGTTGCTGCTGTGCTTGCCAAGGCCGCGCTGTGCATGGGTGTCCTGGTTTCGGCAGGGATAGAGTTAATTTCCTTCCTAGTAGCTGGTACGGTGTTTTGGATTTAGGAGGAGAACAAAGTTGATAACACACCGATGGTTTAGTTGTTGCTGAGCAGTGCTTACACTAGTCAAGGACTTTTCAGCTTCCCATGCTCTACCGACTGAGCAGGCTGGAGGGGCACAAGAGGCTGGGAGGGGGCACAGCCAAACTGGCCAGAGGGACATTCCATACCATGGGACGTCATGCTCAGTACATAAACTGGGG
>NW_008794080.1:836733-840533 GCF_000699145.1 Aptenodytes forsteri
GGACAGTAACCATCGCTCTTGGGCTGCTTCTAACTACATGCCGTGGGTTTTTATGTGCATGTCCATCCTTCCTGCAGAGCTACAAGGTGAGGGTCCAAGAAAGGGCTTGTATGAAGATGCAAGACATGGGTTTCCTTCCCCGTACCCTTCCTCAGGGCTTGGGGAAAAAGCGAGGTGTAGTGCTGCCTCGCTCCCTCTCATTTTGCGCACCAAAAGGGATTTGGGGAAGCCAGAGGACACTGTTAATGAGGGAATCAAGGGAGTTACTTTTATTCTTTATGATCTTTATTTAATGATTTAACTTCAGAGCAATGGAAGATGGGGTATTTTGGGAAGGTAAATTGTGGCTCAGGAAGACATAGAGAAGGAAGCAAATATGCTGTAGGTATCAAAACCCTCAGAATTAAATAGATCAGTGAAGAGATGGTACAAGCCAGTTTGGGCTCACTGAAGCGAAATGGGAAATTCAAAAAACCCCCAAAACTTTCCTAATCAAAGTTTTCTTGAATTTCAATTAGAAATAGATTAAAAAATTACCATCTCAAGCAGTATGAAAAAGTTTGCAAGTGATGCAAATTCTGGCTCAGCCATTGCTTTAAACTCTAAACTGAAAAAGCTGACCAGGTTTCTTTCCAGTCTAACCTTTCCTGCTAGGGTTTTTCTAGAAATACATTTTGTAGTCTTTCCAGTTAAATGAAAACCTATATGGGAGAGATTTTGGAGGTGAGAAGGATGGGTTATTGCAAAAATTTCTGGGGTAAAGACTGTGACAGGCGTTGCAGCTCTCCCATTTGTTTTATCCATTGTGCTCAGGATCAGAACCAACACTCAAAAAACGCCACCATGGTAGCTTTTAAATACATCAGAAGAAATATAAATCTTCTCCTTTCTTAAACATTGTACTGGGTTCCTTTGCACCATTTAATGTTATCTAAGACAACAGCAGAAAACAGAAGCATAATATTTTCAGATGTCTATATGTGCATGTTAAGCTTTTTAGCAGTTGTTTTGATTTCTGATAAAGTGGATAGAGTTTATTTTCAAATATTATTGTTCCAATAACATTGTTCTAGTATTATAAAACCTCCTATTTTTCTAAAAGGCTCAACTGTGTTTTAACAGCAGGAATGAACAGAAATGACTTCTAAATAATTTAGAAGTTAAAGTTATGTGTCAAGTTTCAGTCTGAGCAAACCACCAGTGCTGAAGGAAGGGACCCAAAGCATAACCTAGTTCTTCCAGGAGAATTAGATCAGACTGTAAGTTCAGTAACATAGCAGCTAACTGTGTAGGTGTATAGAAACTGCAGGCTCACAGGCACATTCCTTTGCAGCCAGAGGAAGGGTGAGGCAGAACTTGAGTACCTGAGCTCTCACCCGAGTCCCACCGCTCCCTTACTGCATATACAACAGGCAATTTCCATCAGCTGTCTGTGACAACAGCTATTCCCTCCTTTGCACATCAGACCAACCCAGCCAGGCACACACAATTAAGAAAAAGTATCTGCATGACCTTCGTAACTACAGAGCCCTGCCCTCTAAACCAGAGAAGTGGGATTAGGTCTGTACATAGAGGAGGTCATTACCAATACTCTGCTTAACCCACACGGCCACATTCCCTCCCAGATCCAGAGAAATCCTTTCCAAAGAAACGCGCCCATAACAGGAACTTCCTTGGGTTATTCAGCACAGTTAAACACGCAGCATCTTTTCAAATGCGGCAGCCCGCTATTGCAAATATGGTTATATCCAAAGCTGCTGCTCTGGTGAACCTCAACTCTTTCTCTCATTTCTCCTCTCCCCCCACTGAGAGGAAATCATCCCAAGTAGCATGGCTAAGTGTGTTTAACCTCATGCACAGAGCACGCAGAAGAGTAAAACAAAAATGGGGGGGCCAATCTAAAACCTGGGTTTATTGCTTTGGAGTTCATGTCAGGCTAATGATAGCCTGTGATTTCTGGGTTCCTTTTCCCAAAGGGGACAACGATCGTAACTCAAAATGTACACCTGTACTCATGATAACAGCTGAAGAGCCAGGTAGAATTAGTTTATTTTACATACCCTAACACTACTAGATAACGGTTGGCTGTTCAATTACACAGCCACATTATACAAATGCTTTAGCACGTAGTATACATCAAAATCACCTATATACTATAAAAGATTCCTTGCTTTAAATGGACCAGTGTGCAAGCAGACAGATGAGATGAGCGCCAATAGGAGACCATCTTCCCCAGGATGGAGGAGAGAGCATGAAAAAGTCTGTCATCCTGTAAATAAGTCTATAAAAATGGGTAACAAAAATGCTGACAAATGAAATGAACCTTGTAAATTCATAACCTGAAACTGTTTGAAAGCTGATATGGTTGAAATAGCACATTTTTTTTTACTACAAATCTGAAAACTTACAGTTTTAGAAAATGGGGGGGGTTTTGTTTCATTTTTTTCCCCAGAAAATTCTCTCAACAGTAGGAAGGCAGAAAATGACCAGCTAAGCTGTCAAGCCCCATTGCAACACATCTATTGATCATCCTGCTGAACACACATTTTGTTTTGATTTTGCTCATGCTGGGTTGTACAGTGCTATTCACTTCTCTGTACGAGTTTCTGAAATGGCTAGGGGGACGTGTGGGCCAGATCAACAGTCGCCAGGCGTTGAATGAGTATTTCTGCTGTTTTCAGTGGCACTGGCCCAGCCCCTCTGAGGTCAAGGGGTCTCCACATCTAAGACAGTTCACCTCGAACTCCACTGGCAAAGATCCCACTGCATTTCCCGGCCCCGTCCAGCTCATCTCCACAGCACCAACATCACAGCTGGACTTGCTTCTGTTGCACACCGTATTTTTGAGTTTTAGCAACAAATCATATGCTGTTCTAGGTACGATTATTAGTGTATTAATAGAATGGGAACATTTGATTTTGTCATTAATCACCTTGTTTATGTGTTGATGTAGGGAAATAAACAATGTACTTACTGCTCCGTAACAAGTACCACTGAATCATATGATACTGATACGTAATGTTTAATTCACTCTTTTCAAAGGATGTTTGTTTCAAGTCTTTGTACACCGATGACTGTTTATGCTTGAGGATATGAGGGGGACCAATTATGGCAGAATGAGTGCTAGAAACCCACTGGGATAATAATAAATGATAAATTATTATGTGATTGTGAGGAATTAGTTGAACTCTTCAACTACTTCAAGGCACAGGAGATTTTATTGCTGCGCCATGGAAGTAGAGCTCAGTCACATTTACCTAAGTAAAACAACTATTAAGTTTTCCTGTACAGAATTTCCTTCTCATTCCTTTTCAGGATGTTAATGAACATGCAGTCCCCTCTGAATATATCTTCTTACCTAAAGTAGTTTTTGCTGTAGTGAGCAAGCTGAGCTACAAGTTAATGTACAACCTACTACTCTTGAGCAATCCAGATATTTTTCTGAATCTAAAACCAGTTTTACTTCATGAATTACATGGAAGAAAACATTTCTAAAATGTAATATATCATGGAAGTAGATTTAATGTCAGCAGTACAGCTCATGAAAGTTACATCAGGATCTGAACCAAGGATAGCACAGGAGTTTCACGAGGCAGAGTATGCTCAGCTCTGCCAAGGTCTGCCTGGCTGTGGTTTTTGCAGCTTCCCAAGAGTCACACAAAATCATAGAATCACAGAATAATTAGGGTTGGAAGGGACCTCTAAAGGTCATCTAGTCCAACACCCCTGCCCTGGGCAGGGACATCTTCAACTGGATCAGGTTGCTCAGAGCCCCGTCCAACCTGACCTGGAATGTTTCC
>NW_008794080.1:840988-877603 GCF_000699145.1 Aptenodytes forsteri
TTTGGATGCACCCAGGATTCGACTGGCCTTCTGGGCTGCGAGCGCACATTGCTGGCTCATGTCCAGCTTTTCATCCACCAGTACCCCCAAGTCCTTCTCGGCAGGGCTGCTCTCAAAGCAGAGACTTGGCCTTCAAAGAAAAAAAGGCAGACTTGGCCCTCATCTTGAAAATCCTGAAATATCCAAGCCCTCCAAAATCTGAAACGGGACTGAAAATTTTTAAGCATTTTCAGTTCCATTTCTGGAGTGGGTTTTAAGTCTTCTTATAGTCAACTGCTGTTGATAGAGTACAGGTCAGGATCTGCTGCATCAGGATGTCAGAGGGTACTGTGTCCTGCCAGCAGGGAAATCCTGCAATTGAAACAGTCAAGGAAGCATAATCAGAAGACATGAAATATCCACATTATGATAAATAAATTCATTTTGACTGGGTTTATTACAGTGAATAGCAAATTAATTAATAATAGAGATGCCTGAAATGCAGCAAAGTGTTACTGAGCTAGGAAGCCTTACACTGGAGGGAGTATTTAATGGAAAAGCCACGTAATGGTAGAAAGAACCTAGTTACAGGTTACAGTCACGGCTGGTCTCTGATAATAATAAGATTAAGTGTCAGAATCCTACAACTAAGATTTTGGTTTTTTTCTCAACAGACAGAAGGTTGGAAAAATAAAGTTACTCAGCATTTTTTCAGGCAAGATCCATTGCATCAACAAGAAACCAAGCTTCCATGTCAAGGGGAAAGGTCAGCTCTTTTCTCGCGCGTGGCAAGCATAAGTAGCAGCAAGTGGCAGTGCTCTCGCCGTGCCTGACTCACGCAGTAATGAATGTGGTGTGTCAGTTTTGGGGACTGCACAGTTGACAACCCCGCCTGCAGCTCTGGCTGCTCCGCAAAGCACAGCAAAGGACACAGTCAGCGACTTCCCGATTTCAGGTCACTGTTGTGCAGAAAGCCTCCCTCCAGCAGTATATGCATTTCACACATAGCTGCTCCTTTTGTCAAGCTGTCATATGTAATTAAAATGCTGACAGCCTGTAAGGATCTCTACAATGCGAAAAAAATACATAAGATCAACACTTCACGCCTCTACCAGTGATTATTCTTTTTGTACAGTAATTTAATTTGCTTCCTCTAGTTCTCGAGGTTTTTAAATAATTTTTTCCTTTTGCTGTTCTCCATGAAAGGCAGAATAAGAACCTTCTAATCAGTGCCTTGAACTCCTTCATGCCAGTCTGTCCTCAGCCAGGACTTTCTCTGCCCACAGAAACCCCCTCCCTGTGCTCACCGTTTGCTTTCTGCAGAGCATGCGCTTGGACTGCCGCGAGGAGAGCTCTCACTGCGCGCTATCTCTCTGGCTCCCTGATCAGAGCAGGATTTTTTCTTTTTTTTAAACCTGCAAGTACTTCACTTGGGGTTAAATCCATAGTAGGTTAAGGCATCTAACTGCCTATGACATCTTCAAAAGTCTTATAACGCTTCTGTAGTATTAATTCAAGTGCTTGGTTTCCTGAAGTTGTTCTTCAGGCTGTACCGCGAGGTGACGATTTCACCGCTGTGTGTACTCACAGCCAAACACTTTCTCATCTCTTTCCTCCAGGCTCTGGGAAACCTCAACGTTATCCGGGAAATTCTCATCTATTTTTTTTTTAAAAGACAGCAATAAGATGCTATCATCATTGCAAATAATTTACAAGAGCTAGAATTTCTCTCTGCTTTCAGGGAGGTCTGTGAGATACTCATCTTTATCAGCACAGGGCTATCAGCACTATAATTTTATGTGTGTCTCTTTCTCTCTGCATTAACCTCCTCTGGTACTTTGTTTTTGCCATTTTGTGCATAACTACGGTACCTAATGACACCTTGTGATATTGGGTCCCAGTTGCACCAGACGCTCTACCTAAATAATTCCTATTGCTGTGAACATCTGACAACCTAGACAGACGGACCGGGCAGACTGAGAGAAGAAAAGCACTAATCCCCAACATGCCCAGCGTAACACGAGAAACCAGAGACAGCATCTGAAACAGGCCTGATCGTCAGGAGCTGCATAACTACAAGACCATCTACCTCTCCGATTCCTGCACCTTCTCATCCATGTGCAAACTTGTTCAAGATTAGCTTGCTCAGGCTGTGAGCTTGGCTATTCACCAAGGTAAACTTACAGGGGAAAACTCATCCCCAAAAACATATGACAAAAGGCCTCCAAATTGAAGACTGTTCAGGCAGAAAACACTGATGAAATAGGAATATTCACTCCCAGTGTTCCCCTCCATGAGCAAGTCAGTAGGAAATCGTTCATTAAACTGTGTCTCCGCTTACAGAAGCATAAACATTTGCTATAAAAACACGACAGCACGAGTGTTTTAGTCCAGACCGGGAAAGCACCTCTGAAGCGCACCCGTGAGCTCCCCCGTCAGCCACGCGTTGCCCCGAGGGGTGACCCATTCGAGGTGCCGTGTCTCAGGAGCCACGGGGGAGCAGCCGCTTCCCCGGACCTGCTGCTCTGCGGCACCTACAGGGTCAGCCTCTGCGGCCATGGGGCGCGTCACAGACCCACGCTCAGCGACACCTCCAGCCTCCCCCACACATTTTGGGGACCCTCTCTGGAGCAGGTCAGTCCCCAGGCTGTAGGAGTGGACGGGACGGGGCAGGCCAGCTTGGCCCCCTCCTCCAACTTAATCGCCTTTGACTCCAACGACTCAGAGGAGTGACACCTGCAGGAGTCCTAGTCAGAGCCCCAGCTCCTTCCCCCCCCATTTAAAATCAGGTGCAAATAATTTCTAAAGCTGCTCAAGAGAGACACTTAAAAATGACCAACCTATTAAAAAAATATTTCCTTTCAGCAATTCATCTTTATAAAAAGTGCTCATGGGAAGTGAATTGGTAGAAAATGGATTTTGCTTTGCAAATGTAATGATTCATATAATGATTATCTGTGCATTCATCCAGTCACAGCAGAAGAACAACGTCATATTACACATCTGACCAAACACAACTAATCAGTATAGATTGATTAAAAATTGAGATACTCACACAGGGCTTTTGTTGGGTTTTTTCTTTTTTTTTTTTTCCAATCAATCTGTATAGTTACATAAAAGTAATACAAGACACTGAATTGATAAAGAAACTGATGATTTTCTAATGAAGTCTAAAGTAGAAAATCTGTATAAATTACTCATTTTCATTTAAATACTCAGCTGTAATAGCTACTTATTCTATAAATACTTCTAATATATATACATTTATATAGTCTGAGACAGTAAAATAAAACTGGCTAGAAGGTCTAAAACTCAGGAAAATATACTTCAAAGATTATTTATATATATTAATTTAGAATATAAAATATTATTTGAGAACTTTAAAAGTGAACTGAAATTCTTTAATATACATGAAGATTGTTTAAAGCTTCCAGAACCAGTTGCTGATTTTTAAGGCCATGTTTTTATGAAGCTGAATGTGCAAAACTTTGCACAAAGATATTCATATTCATGAAAGAGAAGCTAATAGGAGGTCATTAATAAGGTCTTGCCTGGGACCTGAATGAACATGCTTAAAAAGGTGAACAAAGATAACGGAGACAAAGCAATGAGCCTAAGACCAGTCTGCTTGGAAATAACTCCCTATCTGAAATTTTTCAGAGGGTTTGTGCCTGCAAACTGCTGACTCCTGAGTGGGCTACTGGGTGTCCCCAAGACCCACGTGCACTCGGAGTCACGAGGATGTGGGGTACCTCACCCAGCAGTAGGCCTGCTTAAAGTTGGCTGAGAAAATACACCCAAATGTAGATTAGCCCCTTGTAACCCCTGTTCAGAAGAAGCAGGATATGTTTCATTCCTAAAACACAAAATATAGGCCATTCGGCTCTACAAGGGCCCAGATCCAGCTCTTGCTAATGGCTTAAATTAATTGTGTCATAGCTGAAGTTCTACATATGTTAGGAATTATGAAAAATGAAGCTGCCGAGCCCTCTGGTGACTTGTCAAGCTCCAGGACACTTGGTGCATGGGCACTGAAACGGGCAGGTTTTCCAGACGCCATCTGGGCACCTCTCTCCGCGGCTACTCAGTGTAGGTAGTTCATTCACAAAGGCTGCTCCAGGTTGGGGACTTGCAGACTCAGGTCCTACCACTCAGGCAGGAGGCTCAGCGAAGTGCTTCATGTTTCCTAGGAAGGACATTCTTTTCCAGACCTCCTGTTTTAGACGGCTACAAAGATGCTGCCTGTTCTCTGCCGACTGAAGCTGGAAAGTTTGGCTGCTCCTACAGCCAGCTGCAGAACCCAGAGTGGAGGAGCCCAGTGTCGTCTGCTGTGCTTGTCACATCTATTTCCTTATTTACCCAGGAGTCGTCAGGTAATGAAAAGCAGGCTGCTCTCAGTCCTCTCAAATTTCTGGCTGCCATTACAGGACTCTGCTGCCTGACGAGGTGCCAGCGTTGCTGTAGGAGTCAGCTGGCAAGTCGCACTGACCCACAATGGCCAATTCTGCCCCTGCTCCCAGGGACTGCACGTCATCCTCACCGCACCTGCCAGCTGGGCTGCGATGCCCTGAAGCAGAGATCCCCAACCCTTCCTTGTTGCAAGCAGAAATCTTGAGCAACGACAGCTTTGCATGTAACATCATGTTTCCTCAGCTTGGACTGTTTACAGGAATATTGTTCCAGCAAATACCTAAGAGCCTCATGGGCATCATGTTGGCCAGTACCACTGCTTGGGGACTGCTGGCCAAGAAGAATTAAAAAAAAGATGTTCAAGATTCTTTTTTGGGGGGAGAGGAGACCTCCAAGTCATTTTATACGCTGCCAGAAGTTTGATTTCTGAATGAACCAGTTGTTTTCTGGGGTTTTTTTATTATTAAAGAATGTCTTAAAATAGTCAAGGACCTCATAATACACAGGACTATACTTTGGCAAGACACAAGCATATGCCCTTAACTATGGTCACCTAAAAAGACACATAAAAAAAGAGCTACTTTCATGCATGTGCTTTTTTTTTTTCCTTCTTTCTTTTCCTCCTTTCCCTTCAACATACTGATGTTAATTGTTCCCAGAACGATTCAAAGTCGTCGAGAATCACAGTGACGTGACAGAAGAAATTGAAAGCGATTCCTACCTAGCACGTGTCAGCTTATTGTCAGATGCCTGCTTTTCAGATGCGCACATGTGTGCATGTTGCTCCCATTTCTCTGGCTTTGCTTCTTTATCAGCACATCTCAGCACAAGCCTCCCTTTCCCCTTCTCTCCCACACTGAGGTTCCTTCATAAATCTCTCACAGTACAACAAAGTGTCACCCTGTTTATCCAGATCCAGTAACGCAGGAATACATCGCAGCATGCAGAATGAGCTCTTAACTCTTCTCTTGTTTATTAATCTGCCTGAAATGCATAGCGAGAACACGTCAATACTGCTAAGGTTAATGACTGATTGATTCATAGCAAGAGAGCGCCAGCATTTACAGTCAAATGATCCTGAGTAATTGTTGTAATAAAGACTGAAGATGAGCTCTCAAGGTACATAGTTACGTACAGCGAGTCTCTTTAGCACACCTCAGTAGGAGGGCCATTGTTCGGGTTTCTTATGGAGGAGCGGCAGGTGCTGGAGGGAGCAGAGGAGACGTCTCAGCGTACAGCTAATTGTCACCAGCCTGAGCGATTGTACCTTCTGTGATACGGGGCGGTGGAAAGCCCGCTGCTCTCCCCCACAGCCCTCTGATGAAGAGATTGGTACTTGTACCTTCCACACTACAAGAGATGATGCTGAGGACCAATGCACGCTCCATTTTCTTTGTGTTTTATAATAGAGGTATATGGTGAGGTGAAGAAGAGCTGGCTCCACAGAAACAAAACCACTCTTCAGAGCAGATCTGTCTCATTAAGAAGCATGTGGGAATTAACAGCTTTCACTGTCACCGTTCAGAAAATAACGCTGTCCCTTTCAATAAACTAATATTCTAGCTACGTATTTGGTGTCAAAAGGATGAGATTTGCTAGAGAGATGATTTTTAACGTGCAACTTCAAACGTAATGGAAGACAAGATTATCACAATTCCCACCAGCAAACAATTGACATCAAATGAGTTGTGTGAGGACTTGCCAGGTACAGGTGAAAAAAACAGAAGCAGCTTTGCATTTGATGGTTTAAAGTCAACATAAAGGCTACATTCACTGCGGGGAATTTTATCTCAAAATGACAGCACCTAAAAACAGGGCTTTTGGTGGTCCCGGCTTTCCTCTGCAGAAGTACACCGGCTTTCCTCTGCAGAAGTACACTGATTCACGTACTGCTTCTACCACAGACTAAGAAAACCACCTGAACTCTTCCCAACTCAAAGATCATTACCTTATTTCAGCTGAAATCACAGCTCTAAGTCAGAGAGAGATGAGATTCAAAACACCTTTGCAAACTCCAGGAGACCTTTAAGCGCTGGGCTAATTAAATGAAAGGAGAGCAGCTCAGGGCTGCTTTGTATGAAGAAAGCATGTTGTGTTGGCCTGCCCCAGAAAGTGCCATGCTCACTGCCGAGAGGACTCTACCGTTGCATATGAGTGTGTAGCTCAATATTCAGGCAATTATGCATGTGATGAAAAGCAGAAATTGAGGCACTTGCTTTTCTGCCAGCAAACCTTCATAAGTGCCTTTAGAGCCGACGCGTTTCCAAGGTTAGACACGGGAGAGCATCACCTTGCCAGCAAGCACACGCTAGCCTCATTAAAGACGGTTCGCTACAGGGCCAAGTGGCAATGACTTTGTGACAGGGTGGGGAAAAAAGCCCCCAAACTTTGACTTCTCTTTGTCGCTTGAAAATACTGTGGTTTGCTGGCAGGTGTTTTCAGGTTTCTCTGTCCATCTCCAGACTCAGCTGACAGAGGCAGTGGGAATACACGGCTTCAGTGCACCCCCCGTGTTGATCAAAGCCACATGTCTACTTTTGGCAAGGTAACCACGGACTGGGAGAAATTTCATTTAGTTTGCCTTACCAGTTCAACATCAGTTATCCCAGAGTCACTTTATAAAATTAATTTCTATCTTTTAAATCTTGTAAGTTATACTTTTCAGTAACAGCATAACTGTTTATATGCAGACTGCATAGAAAATAGCATCATTTTGCACAGTATACGTGAAGTATTATCAGGACCTTCACTTACATGAAGTCAGATGCACTGTTCTCCTCATAAATAGAATCTCCCTCAATATATTTATTTGGAAGAGATATCGGTCTCACCTTGTCCTACTTAAGCCCCAGAGGAAAGAGTGAACCTGTGACAAAGAGAGGCCCTAATCCCATTTTAGGCTTTAAGTACAGACATCCTCTCTGCCTCTGAAAACATGACGCGCATCCCCCCCTTGCATTCCTGCGTGAGCCAAGCTGGATGCAAAGAGTGAGCAGGATCTGCTGTTTACTTCAAGGATAGAAAAGGGAATGAGATTTGGACTTCATTTAACCTGCATCCACACACTGTGCTAAAAGAAGATTTGAGCTGTGGCTGAAAGGGAATAATTAGCAACAATTAATTTCTGCTGCAGATCGTTAGCAATTTACAACACCTATGAGCAAATGAAAAGAAAACCATGGTTCATCAAACTCCTAAAATTAGCCCTAACCGAGCCACTTACACTGAGGATGGCAGTTCTCGCTAAAGGGCTGGAAAGCAGTGCAAGAGCCCTCCTGTAAAGCAGCTGCTGGTTGTCTGCAGTCCAGCAAATGTAGAGAGCTATAGCTGAATTTCAGCGCTGTGGAGGACATTGACGTCACTAGTTCACCAACACCAGCAGGTTGGAGTTAGGAACACTCTGAGGAATTCAGATACTCAGTTTTCAGTAAGTGTGACTGTTAACACCACCGGTTGCTTTCCTGGTGGTTCCCCTTTAACAATTTTTCAAAGTTAGAAACCGACTCACTACTCAGATGGATTACGTTAAAGCCCTCCAGATTTAGAGCTTTATTTGGGAAAATTAGCCGAAACAAGTGTTTCTGTTTGGCAGATCTGTAGGATATATAAACTCAGCTATTTTCTATCTGGTATTAGGGACTTGAAAGAACTCTCTCAGACCACAGGAAAATGGCAATTGATTAGTATAATTTATTTCCCTGCAAATCCTAACTTCTGTTAACAGACACCTCAGTAACAATAATACTTGCCTTCATACGTTACTCAGGGAAAACCCCAAAGTAAAAAGATAACTACTGTATATGAGTGAAATAGGCTGCATAGTTTGAAATTAAATGTTGCCAGTGTGCCAGAAGCTCCAACAGAGAACCTTACTGCATCTCCCATTTTGCATCATGACAAGATTCTCCTCAATCAGGAATTCATTAAATGAAACCTGGAACAGGTCTTTATCAGCCTTGCCCTCCCAACAAAACAAACAGTCCACATTTGAAATTGCTTTAAGAAGTTTTTTTAAGCCAGAAGTCTGCTTGCCTCTTCCCACAGAAACACGCGCATCTCCACCTGAGTCATACCTGACATATATTACTCATGCTGATTTCAGTGAAACTATTACTGAGGATCTATTAAAATGGATGGGTAAAGTTTAATCAGGTCAACTATAAACAAGACACTGTTTTGTGATATAAAAACCAGACTGAGATCCAAGGTCTCCATAGTACAGGCTGTCCCCATTCTTCCTTGCAGATGTTGTTCTGATTAGACTGAAACCTAGGGCTTTTAAGATTTCCTGTGGCTACTGAAAGTAGGCAAGAAAAATATTATTTCTCTTTAACTGAAGATCCTCAGGTAACCAGAGCATCCCATCCCTGTCCTGTGCAGCTTTCTAGAACCAGTCATGACCCGAGCAGTCCGGGAAGGCAAAGTGCCTCCCATCACGCCCCAGGGACGCCACAGCCCAAACCCCTCAGGAGACAGTGGAGCCCTGCAGCGGGGACTTGCCTGGGAGCCCTCTCACCCGCCGCGTGGGGTGAAAGCCCTGCTCCCCGGTTCCCCTGCAGCAGGACTGCAGTCCTTCATCAAGACAGCAGGCTACCCCAAAGCCAGGATAAAACAAACAGTATTTCCAATGCATTTAATAATAATTAGTAAAAATGACAGCAGCATCTAAAACCAAAGTTTTTAACAATACCAGCTGATATCACCAGCTGATATCATTGCAAATGCTTTCAGGCAAGTCTATATACTGTGCATATTTATCAAGAGTTTGAAAAACTCTGCTAAATTTAGGAATGTAATCTATTTCTGCAAGGCTCAGGTTTTAGCTTCAGGTAGCACATATTCATTAATGCAGACCTCCACCCAGGAAATACAACTTGAACTTTAATAATTGTAAGATGGCAGAAAACACATTTTAGATTCTAGACTTCCAGATTAAAACACTGTAACCTCTTTACTCTATAATCAGTTACTGCACTGCTTTATTATTATTTATACATATAGTCAATATCAATACCTATGTAGACTATTGGTATAACTGATTGTTTATGGACACGTTCTGAAATCTGAGATATTTTTGGCTGAATTCCCAGTCTCCTGTATGAAATTCTCTGAGACCCATGGAAAAAAATACTTCTATCTATTTCAGGTTTCCTATCTGAAACAAGGATGAGAAAATAATGAAAATTATAATGCCTCTTTAGACATTCTTTGTCTTTCTGCTGCTTTTGGCTGGGATAGAGTTAATTTTCTTCCCAGCAGCTGGTACGGGGCTGTGTTTTGGATTTGGGCTGGAAACAGTGTTAATAACTCAGGGATGTTTTTGTTACTGCTGAGCAGTGCTGACACAGGGTCAAGGCCTTTTCTGCCTCTCACCCCACCCCCCCAGCGAGCAGGCTGGGGGGGCACAAGACGCTGGGAGGGGGCACGGCCAGGACAGCTGACCCCAACTGACCCAAGGGATATCCCACACCATATGGCGTCATGCTCAGCATATAAAGCTGGGGGAAGAAGAAAGAAGGGGGGGATGTTCGGAGTGATGGCGTTTGTCTTCCCAAGTAACCGTTACGCGTGATGGAGCCCTGCTTTCCTGGAGATGGATGAACACCTGCCTGCCGATGGGAAGCAGTGAATGAATTCCTTGTTTTGCTTTGCTTGCGTGCGTGGCTTTTGCTTTACTGCTATTAAACTGTCTTTATCTCAACCCATGAGTTTTCTCACTTTTACCCTTCTGATTCTCTCCCCCATCCCATCGAGGGATGAGCCGCTCTCCCACAGTGAGCGGCTGTGTGGTGCTCAGTTGCCAGCTGGGGTTAAACCATGACAGTCTGACAGATTTACATATAATAATATGAGAATGAAGCATTTTTTACAGTATAAATTTGTGCAGAACTAGCAGCCTTGGGGGCCCAAGGATCATACTGTAATATAAATGATAATTAATTTATACTTAACTGGAAAATTTGCACTATAAATATACCCAGAACAGCAGCCAATGGGACATCATGTTATGAATCCCCAAACCAGATGTGGATCAGCTAACGTAAGTAAAAGTATATGTATTTCCCTAAATACAAGAAAGCAGCAAATCTGTATTGCCTACAGTTACGATCAGCCAACCCGCTGACCTGCATCGACAGAAAATAAAGCTTTCTGTGCAGACCTTCCTTATGAGGCAGCAGTAACGGGGTGCGCGCAGGACAGGGCTCCACAGCTCTCCAGGGTCCTGGACCGACCTCCCAGCCACCAGCGCCAGCAGCCGTGCTCCCAAATCTCCTCACTTCTCTGCTGAAAATGCACCTTTAACCTCCCACTCCACCTGCATCCGCACTTGGGCACAGGTTTTTAAAAGCTGTTTAAGCACTTAAGTTTCACCAAAATTCCCCTTTAAAGTCCAGACCTTTGACAAGAGCGGTACTCGCCTGCCAGTTGTTTCAGCCCCACCTGAAAAAGCAGGCTCTAGTTTGGGGAGCTTTTTTCCCCTTTCTCCTTTTCTCCAGCTTTTCAGCCGGTGACCTCCCTGCTTCCTCGCCCAGAGCTAGCGAAAGCAGCCTCGGCAAGCCCACGGCAGTGTCTGAGGATTTTCCACGGGCTGTGAGAACACCTTGCCACATCTGTCATCGAGCCTAAAAAGCCTTTGGAGCACGTCCCACGCTTTCTGCGGCAGATCTGCTTTATTGCTTTTTTTTTTTTTTCCTCCGGGGGAAATAAAAGAATCAAGAATCTGTTAGAAAGATGGAGGCTCCCGGGTACCCCGATCAGCTGCAAGGCAGTAAGCACAGACTTACACCGTGTGAAATGCTTAGAAAACCAACATTAATGTAATTGCTTTAGGCAAAGTTAGCAGCCAAAACACTTTCTAACCGCTCCTGCCATCCCCGCTCCTCTGCTGATCAGCAGAACCAGCGGTGACATCTGCAGCAGTTAAGTACCACGATTCGGAGATATACCCACTTACTGACAATTCTTACTCTTGATGAGATTTTTATGATGTGGTATCAACCTGCACCCAACAAGATCAGGCATGGTACTCCTCTCCTATCAGTATTTTCCACGGAGACTGTATTTTTCTGTTTGTATGATTAATTATTACTATTATATTGGTTCCTAGAGTACAAATATAATTTGGCAGTCTGTAGGCACCTACCAAATGTGACAGAAACTAGACCACAGAGAAAAAATTATTTCTCTGTTCCAAATTTACAGTTGCAAAAAATAAAATAATTTCATATCATATGAAGTTTTTCTATTATTCTTTTACTTCACATATTTTAAAATTATATTAGAAAATACTTTTAATAAGTCATATATAACCCATAAGTCAATATGTTCTTTTAAGAAGTGCTAAAATTAGAGTTTTGAATCTTTCAGAAATTGAAAAAAAAAATTACTGAAGTTAACACTTATTAGCAAAACATTTTACTGTTGTCAAATTTGCATAATTTGCTGAAAAGTTTTATGCAAAAAGTTTCACCCAGCCCTCTGCCTCCAAGAATTTTCCATTTACAGTCTGTTAGATGTATATTCTACATGTTAGCCTCCTACAGAAACTGTTTGTTAATGGGTCACAGCTATGGTGGGGAAAGACAAAATTAGGTCTGTCTGAAATTAAATATTTTATTCTTTTTGTTTACCACCATCTTAGCCTTCCGTGAGCATTTCTATTCTTTGCCCACGAATCCTTCTGAATTCCTTTTCCTGATTTGTGTCCATTTAACTCTCGTAAAGCAAGGATACTTTCTTTTCTCAAGTATTACCCCTGCTAACACAGCCTAAAGAGATTATTTGAACAGTCTAGGTTGTTCAGAAATAAGAAATTATGAGCTAAATCTCCAAGGAGGGCTTCAAGCTACAGACCCCAAGGCAGAGACTCTCGGGCAAAACTTCGGCTTCAAGCCGGGAGCCGTGCGGGTGCCTGCGGCACAGCAGAGGCATCACCCTCCGCGGAGGGGACCGGCCCCAATTCGGCAGGGGCGGGTGGAGCAGAGGCGATGGAGCTCACTTTGATCGTGACCGTCATTTTTGCTACATCCTTTCATTAGCCTATCAAAACTTCATTAGTTAAAACGTCATCTCTTTTGCTACCTCGCCTGGCAATTCAGTTTAAATCGTCAGAGACCTGTTGGCATTTTTAAGTTTAGTGATCCAGCGGCTTATATGACAGCAGACATTTGAAGTCAGATTGTTCGTATTAATTGCTTTATGAAACAACATGAGCCTGAATTGATTTTATAGTTTTTAAGTCAGATTGTTTATATTAATTGTTTTATGAACAACATGAAGCAAAATTGATTTTATAGTGTTGCAGACTGATTTATTCGGCAATGCATAAGTCATCATCCAGTGTCTATATCCTACAGTTAATTGGCACTTTGAAAGTCCTTTCTAAGCCCTTCTTGCATCCGCTTGAATATGATTACGAGTGCTACGTATAAATCAATTCACTTAATTATGATTAAAGATTTCAGAAAAAAACCCTCCTGAAGTGACTAAATTCATGTAAGTGAGAGGAGAAAGCGCAGCACAAGAAAGAGTTAAACAAGTAGCAATATCAAATATACACTGGAAAAAATAAGATCACATCGTTGTAGCGACCATTCTCTAATAAATGGGGATGATAAAGGATCTCCTCTCGGAGTCTGGCAAAGCAGACGTTCTCTCCATTCATCTCAGTTTTTGCACAACTTGCTCTTCAGAGAAGGACTCTTGGCCTGGAGGCACAGGACCCATTTTGGATCCCTCTCTAACACCCATTGCACTCATAGGTTTTCTTTCCATTAAGTGGAAAAATAGTCAGCACTGAACGACTTATCTCTACTCAACACATCGGAGCCAATGATACAGATTGACAGTGGACCAAAGATTTTTTTTTTCAGCCTGCTGTAACAACATTTCTATCCAAGCCAATTAAGGTTAAGAGATGATCTCTTCATTGTATCAGAAGTGTTAAAAAAAATTTAAAATGTCTTTCTCATCTTTTTCATACTGATGTAAATTAAGTGACTTTTATTGAGTTGTATCAGATTTGCAGCATAGTAATTATTAGTAATAAGGGTATTATCGTAACGTTTTGGTATGTCCTAAATATCCCCTTTGTCTTCTGCATATACTAATTTTAAAATTCTATCTAATTTAAATATATAAATAACACCAGAAAGCAATCACAATTTCTTCACTATATGCCTCTCACAGGCTAATTTTCTCATACATATGTATTATGACCAAAAGACGTGTTCTGCATACTGACAGTAGTTTTACAGCTCAGTGTTCTTGTTCACTATGATAGGTCAACATTTTTTTGTATTGAGTTTTTAACTGAGGACTTTTTTTTTTTTTAAACAATAATTTTTTTTTTTTAAACAATAAGCTGTTGCTTGCTTTGGTAAAGTTCACTTTCTTATCAGAATAACAAATAGCAAAATATCACAATCTGAAAAAAAAAAAATCAATACTTCACGGAAAATGAATGTGTCTTTTCCTCCTTTCTCTTCTTTATTTTCCATTAAATTACATTCATACATCTAGCACCACACTCCACTAAGCCCCATCGCAAGAGAAAAATCATGATGCATCATTGAAGATAGAACCTGAGAAAGGCAGAGACAAACACAAGACACCTAAATCACCTCCCCAGAGGAAACACAGTGGTAATTCAGAATTAAAATATTTTTTGTTTTGCAACTGGAATATGTCAGGTTTTGATTTGCAGTTGAAAACAAAAAAACATTTTCAGCCAAACTTTTTAAAGTCAGCTCCACATTTTTCCAGTCACCACTTTTATCAATGATTTACACATTTGTAACAGCTGAAGAACTTTTTAAACAGCTCCACATTTTTCCAGTCACCACTTTTATCAATGATTTACACATTTGTAACAGCTGAAGAACATACATAAACTTGCAGTATTTCTGGAAGAGAAACTTCAATTCCATAATGAGTTGTTGATAATAAACTTTGTTGCTACCACATCCATGATTCACGGTGTGCAGACTACAGCCAAACATAGCTACGTGTATAAAGGAGGAGGAGAATGTTCTCGTCACAGATGTGACCGATAATAAAGAAATATGGTTTATATCAAACACTGAAAAAACTAGTCTCTTTACACTACTGAAGTATGCTTAAATAACTTACTGAGAGAGTGACGATATAAACTATCTAGTTATTTTTTCCAGTATCTTAATATGTCCCAGTGCATCTTTTTCATGAAGCTGTGTTTTAAAATAGCAAGCGCTCCATTTCAGTAATGATTTAGGTAGTGAGCTAGGCCTGATTTTTAGAATAGACTAGACGTTCCTCAGCAAATGGGGTTTTTTTTGGAAAAACAATTTAATAATACCAAATTTCACCCTGAGCATTTAGTGTTTGTGGATGCTGAGATGTCCCAGCCTATATATCCCACCAGCAGAGGAACTACTCGTTGAATGCCCCGACAAACGTACTAGTCAATGCAGTGTTCACACTTTTGTATGCCCGACCTACGTAATATTCACTACCGTCACACAAAATAAAACAGCTTCAACGGACAAAACTGGGAAGGCTTCAGTGCGGATTTTTTACAGAACTGAATGGTAGAAGGGTTTACATGTGGGCGGGGAAGCAGCAGCCTGGATTGCCTCCGACAGAGGAGGGCTTTCCGTGGAGGTGTCTCACGGCTTGTGTGAGCCACCGCAGAGAAGTGCTTTGTTGCAAACAGGATCTGGTCCTGTGTTTGGGAAATCCCATGTGTCTGGGATTTCTCAGAGCGGGATCTGAAGGGGAAATAAGTAGTTTTGTGGGGTTTATAGATCCTGATAGTTCTTAGGCTCCAGCTGCCTAGCCTGTAGGCTTTTCTAGGCATACCTTGAAGCAAAACTGTAAAAAACGAGGGAGTTTTGCTAAAAGGAACTTGGACACCAACACGATTTAAAGTAGTCCAGAGTTAGGTGCAGAAGAACAAATTATGGTTCATTTATGTGTTAGGCTTTGTCACCTAGAGAAGCCATTAGACAAGGCATCTGCAACTTCTTCTCCCTGTGGATCTAATCTTTATATTATTTAGAGAAGTGTTTTGTTGCCAGTAAGGGGGGCAAAGCGGTGGGAAATGAAGGATGAGGTTTGCTCTGGGGTAAACCTGTTTATGATCTCTGCCCAGGACACCACCAGGAGATTCCAGGGAAACCCACCTCCCCCATCCTTCATTCCTAGAGAGCCACAAATTACAAAACCATCATTCAAATGATGTTTCCCTCCACCATTTACAAAAACCTAAAATATTCAGAAGAGCAAAGCAAAAAAAACCCCACATATGCAACAAAATGAACAGGACAGCCACTTTGCTGTTCTAAGTAGTACCCTCATTACCGACCTTTAGAAGAGGTAGGGAGGAAAGGCAAGGAGGTGAAAATTAATAACCCCTCTTGCAGACAGCAGAGAGCTGTCACAAGTTATGTGATCTAGGCATTTTTACCCACTTCCCCCCATCCTCCAGAAAGACATAATTAATTTATAGTCATTTTAACCTGCAAATGACACTTGTACAGCTGGAGGACTGACAATCAACTTCCCATGCTAGCAGCAGGGTGTAAAAGTCTGAGTGCTGCAGCATTCGTGCGGATGCATTGAAAAAATATAATTGATGGGACCTCCTACCTTGTTAAGTGCAGTGGCACTAGCTGTAATTCCTTATGCGGGCATAAGGGATACACACTATTCCTCAGTAGAGAGAATCAAAAGTACATAATATAAATTAAACAGTCCCTTAAAATCCTATCCTAAAGAACATTTAACATTAATACCTATGTCTCTCCGAGTTTTAACTCATAGGATGTTGTGGTGTGTATACTTACGCAAACTGTCTGGTATACAATTTTATCTCACGTTTCAGACCGCAGTAAAATCAGGACATGATGTACACAGTCTCTGCTAGAACCACTGTAAATGACAAAGGCTAATGATAGATCTGTGGAAAAAAAAAAAAAGGAATAGGAACAGTAGATTTGCGTGCATATTTGTATAATAATGCAAGGAACCATAGATGACAAGGTCTCCTTTGCTGAGAAGTCATCTGAATAAAATGAGCCCAATTTAACAGGATTGCAAATACCAGACAGCATTTTCAATACCGATACCTAAAATACCCAGAAAACAGACCTAACTTACAAACCTCTCCAACTATCACACGTCTATTTGGGGCTCAATGGACAACACTGTGTTATGAGTTGGAGCTGCCAGTCTGACTACTGGGAGAGCCTTACAAAAGCCTAGGCACCCGCTTTTCTGAGTCAGGTATTTTCTGTAACTCTCCTGGGTTACTAAAGTAGTGTTAAAGTATTTGAGCTGGCAAAAATACTTAATATTTTTGTTAGTTGAGGGCATATTCACCACAGGGCTTGTCTTCAATCAAGAACTGCAGTCTTGTCGGGCTAGGTGACCCTAAAGCTACCCTCTTGTCATAATTACCAGAAAAATCTGTGAACCAGTCTCACTTACTGCATTAGCTCCTCACAGCTACACACTTCCACCCCCTCACCCCCCTTTTTTGTTCCCTCTACAGCCTGGCCTTGCTTCCACCGTATCCAGGATGGCAGATCCCAGTCACTCCAGGAGAATGGCTTCAGGTCAGGTTTTGCTCCATAGCAGATAAAAGAGACAGCGCCGTTCAGCTCATTAAGCAAAAAAATATCTCTCCTTTACTCAGACTGAGAAGTTTCCTTCATTTAACTGGGAAGGAAGACCTTCCCGCCTTGCAAAACTCCCTCTACAAGCAGCCCTCTTTACGCCACTCACGCCAAAGCAAGTCCTTCCCCTTCGCAGCCTTTACCAGCCTTACTTCTAGCAGTCAGCAGGTACCACGCTCCCCGGTACTGTGCTTTTATGGGAAAGGGCCAGCTCTTTGCCAAACCCCTAAAGGGTCAATATTCTCATTACAAATGCACCAGGCACAGTCGTGCCCTCCACGTCAGAAGGAACAGCCTCTGCCTAAGAAATGGGTAGGGGCTGGCAGACAGGGGAGGCATCCACCCTGCTCTGGGTAGGAGAATACACACAGTATATGCTTTTTTAAAAAAAGTTAGAGAAGAGTTTATAAGCATAGATCTTCATATACCGCAAGAAAGGGACAGATATAGCATAAGTAGTCTGACAGAAAACAGGCTCAAAGATGATAAATTTCATGCCACTGATTTAAAGTGGTAGAGAAATTAAGTAAGTGGTAATCAGTACGTTATCTCCAAGCTCAGGTACCTAAAAGCTCTCTTGGTTATAAAATGTCATGTTAGTCAGGAGTTCATTATATTTCTTGAGTAGCATAACAAATACAAGCCTGCCTTCCGGAGGTGGGAGTCCTCCTCTTTTGTGGGAGCAGCGGATGCCCTCGGGGCACTTAGTCATATGATACTGTACCACAGAGCTGAAAATGGGGAATCGTGTCAAACTAGATTTATAAGAGATTGCTTTCCCTGTGTGCAGACAGCCCGATTTTAGATTCACATCCAATCTATGCTCCCACTGCATGAAAGTGTTCCCTCCTGAATACCTTCAGAGGCCATAAAGTCCAGTGTAATACAGCCCTAGTTGCACAAGAACAACTGTCCCACTGCCACTCACTCAGTATTAAAAAAAAAAAAAAAAAAAAAAAAAAAAAAAAAAAAGGCTGAAAGAAGGGAGACCTGAAAGAAGGGAGACCTGCAAGAATACGCAGCAAACGTCACAAGCACCAGCTTCTGATCCATGAGTACATATAACCCTAGAGACTTTAAAAGGCGATATCAGTTTTACCAGGTCAAAACCAGAACACGCTTTGGTCTTGGTGGCTTTTATCAGCTTCTCTCAGGTCAAAACCAGAACACATTTGTTTTGGTCTTGGTGGCTTTTATCAGCTTCTCTTCATCTAATCACTTTTCTTTTCATGACAGCTGAACTTATATTCTATTTTAATTCTTCCCTTAAAGGATCTACAACATGCTTCTGGTATGCCTCTGCCTACCTACCCACCCAAAGTGTAGAAGACATGACAGTACGGTACGAGATAGAAGTTTTATTGGCCTGTATCTTGGATGACCAAATTACTCATGAGCAGTGAACTCATGAACAAGTTATGAAAGTCATTACAAGTGCCAATAAAACCTTTTCATATGAGATTGCCATATATTTCACATATGCAACTTATTTTACAGGAAGGAAAAAATTCTATGTAAGACACTTTTTAGAAAGTCTTAAAAAATTTTATGGGGACCATTTCTTCTATCCTTCCAACTGCAAACCAGACTTTAATTAAAATAAGCCATGCTGTACTGTGCTCAGAGGTATAGAAAATTTAAAACATCTCTCAAACTTACTGCTGTAGCTTTTACTTTCTCAGAACTCATGACCCACCAGAGCTTGAAGAAAGTGCTGTCCCACTGGAAAATTATAGCTTCCCCTTTCCCAAAGGTGAAAAACTTCTAGGTATAATTCTGGATGGTCACACAGTTAGAAATTTTAGGTTTATCAATATTCCAGGACCAAATATTGTCTATTCTGAACATTAATCATTATAGTTTTCTATAAAACATTCCGCTTTCAGTTAGACAAATTGTGATAGTGAGGATATTTCCCGATACACGAATTTGTCTAGCATTCTTCCAGCGCTAAATGCTTGCAGGTATTTTTTCCTCCCTTAAATGTCCAACAAAGGCTCAAATCCCCAGGAGCTGGTAATTGGCATTGTTTTCAGGGGAGCTGCAGGCACACAGGGTGCGATTCATTTGTCTAAATATAGGTTTCTCCATCTGAATGGGTTGTCTACATACTTTTATTCCTTCCTGAAGAAAAAAAAAAGAACTTAAATCAACACCCAGAATAGAATAATTTGAAGTAAACCATTTGAGCTCTGGAAGTGCTTTCTTTCCTGCCGGCAACAGAGGCTCTCTCAATAGCTTTCCACCCGCCCTTCGGGCACCCGCAGGCAGGCAGAGATGAATCCAGCCCACAGAGTCTAATGCTGGCTGCCAACTTCTCCACCGGTTTGCTCCATACACAGCCACTTACACACATGAAAAATTAGATATCAAACACCTTTTTAACTTGGCAACGTTTTCAATTCAGACTCCGCTAGTCAGTGACTCGGCAGAGTGCACGTCAGCAGTTAATTTGTCCATAATTTTCTTTCTAGTTACAGCAGCACTCCAGTCAATGACATGGCTTCTGCTGACGCTGGGCCTGCAGTTTGAACTGCATTTTGACATACTTGCCATACGTAAAGACATTTCCTGGTGATTTTTTTTTTTTTTTTAATTATCAGTTGCAATACTGAAATTCCCTTTGCTTGCCTATGTTGATTTCCGAAAAGATTTGCCACTGTTGTCAAAATACCCATGAATCAAAGAGAGCGGGTGTAGGCCTCGGCACTCCTTGCTGATTGTTAATTCTGTCCCTAGCGCAATTCTTCCTCAAGAAGTTTACAGGCGCGATTTACCTAAGCTATCAGTACTTGTGTTTTGCCTTACTACCTTCCAAATCACTGAGATGCTTAACTGGGCTCTTGTGCTCTTGCCCAGTGATTTTCAAGATATAATATATGCAGACAGTGGGGGAAAAAAAAGAAATGCCAAACATGTGCCATGCTCCTACTGTTCTCCTGACTGCTGTACGGCACGAAACCTCCATCTTCCTGCCAGAGAGCTCGGGGTCCTGCTGTGGAACGGGCTCCTTGTAAAGTAAGAAGGGGCAAGATGTGACAGGTAATAAAAGAAGAGCATGATGTATCCAAGAGCTAAATAAATAAAAGACCTGGTAAAGCACTCCCTCTGCCCAGGCTGACAGTCAGACAGCCTAGCCAGGCAGCCAAGGCAATTAAGCCCTAGAAAAACTGTGCTGCTGGTTAAGAAGCCAGCCGCTAACATCCTCCCTCAATCTGGAGCAGGAAATGTTCAGTTCACAGCACTGGACAGCAGGTACACGTGAGGATGGAAAGTTTTACAGTAGGATCTAGTCTGCTACGAAGAACTAATCTGGCTGTCATCTGTGGCATATTGGCATGGATTGAGCCCTACTGGTCAATCATTTATATGCTTTGATGAATCTTGGCTGACCATTATTTAAATCCAACGTGTGTCCTTTACACTAGCAATAGGAGGCAGTTTGGGATTAACATGCCAGGGCAACACAGCATCCAAGCCATGAGCACGTGGAGTAATTTCCATTATTTTCATAACGGCTATTCCCCCAGACTCTTCTGAAAATGGCATCTCTAATCCTGGGCTTTTTCTTCCAACCTGCCATCTCTTATCCCATGCTTTGCCTCTTGATCTCCATCACCTGTCAGTTGAGATGGCCACACTCCACCCCACAAGCGAGCTAGCTCACAGCTTTAGGAATTTCTTTTTATTTCCAGCTGAAGCGAAACAATAGGGAACTGCACAACAGGAGAACAGAGCAGAGCCCTGATGGCACTGGACTGCAAAAGCTAGAAAGCACCAGAGAAGAGGGTTCCTTCAAGCACCTGTCACAGCAAGCTCTCATCATCTACGATTTAGATACTCACATCCAAACTCTCCGTGAAACAGAGGGAAGGAAACCGCAACATGAAACGTAGCCGAGTTGCAGGGTTTTAACAGAAGTTAAAACAGGAGATACAAAAAATTGTTAATAGGAAGAGAAGAACAGTAGATAGAGAACTGAGGAGAAGAACATTTACACTAGCTGGGAAACAAACAAAAAAGTTCAAATGTTTAAATTATTTTTTCTAGGTGCACACCACCACCCTAAGTAAAAAAACCAAAACCAAAACAAAACCAAACAACTAAACTTCAAAAAGCAGATTCTACAGGAACCATGTGATGTGGCTTAAGAATATCTGCACATCCTAAATATTAGGTATTATCTCCAAAGCCCCATTGATATTTGGAATGGTGTCCTACCCTCTGGGTCCTGAGCCCACTCACTTCAGTAACACAGAAGAAAGAAACGCAGGCAACCACCCTCCCAGGGTAGGGAGAAACCAGGCTGGACTAGCACGCGAGCGGAGGCCAGGTCCACCGTGGTCCCCAGCAGCAGCAGGGCAGAGCTGACTGCACCAGGCAGCATGCGGGGCAGCCCGGAGGCTGCTCTAATGCCTGCAGAGGGTCAGAATGGTCTCCAGCTACCCCTAGGTCTGGGAACTTGCAAAGGTAATTTAAAGAGATCATAGCCAGGCTGAACAGGGCTTTTTCTTTCTCTCTAGTTTTAATAGCCTCTTCAATAGTCACAGTAAAACACAGCTCATCCAGTAACTCAGGGTGTTACTGTAACTGAGTAATAAAGCCCCCAAGCATGCTTGGAGCACGGGCTCGAACTTCACACCTTTCCATTATAAGTCAAAAAGTGCAGTAATTGGCCTGGCCATATGACACATTCAAGCTCCAACCTGTATTATTTAAATGGGGGTCTGCAGAGGTAAGAAACTGAAAGGACATGCAATTTTCTTCTTTCCTGTGCTGACTTTGCATGGTGGCCCCATCCATTTCCTGCTGATATTCGTGCTCCCATTCAGATACGGAAGGGTAGCAAAGCGAGCCGTCCTATCCGCAGTGTAGAGCCCAGCCTCATCTGACAGATCTGGTGCAAACCCAGGCACTAATCACGACACTGAAGCGGAAGCTCAGCACCAGCTAATTTACCCTGGGCTCAAAGTTCAAAGCTAAACTACACTGTAGTCTGCACCCCAGATATTTGCATTGCATTTCTCAGTCATAAAACAATGTTGTCTGTTTTTCCTTTATGGCTTTACTTGCCCTGATCTGAAGTGTAGCCGTCAAGATGGAAAATGAGTTGGAGAGCACAAAGATTGTTAGAATTTTAGTTATGCCATTGTTATTTATACCACAATGACCCAAAATAACTTCTGCATATAAATGTGGCTGTAAACACTGACTCTATTTATGCCAATTATTCTGCCTGACTCATTGATTTTAAAAATAATTCTTCATAGTTTTAGCACTTCCCTGAACTTTTCTAAACTCCAAGAAAGTCCTGTCTGTCAGCAGTGGCAGCCACTGCTTTGCTCGTCAGGGCAAGCTACTGAAGTACCAGAACTCAAGTAAGAAAAATAAAAGATCTAACAAGAAAGGAGAAACACCTCCTTGCCGTTAAAGCAATATACTGAGAAGAGCTCAGCCAGATTAACCTGACCCAGCTTGTGATCATAGTCTGTGGTCAGTCCTGAGCAACAGTAGTGTTTTAGGAAAGACAGTGCTTCAGAGATCCCCGCAACCCTTGCCAAAGCATAAGCAACACTCAGGGAAGTGCAAATCCTCCTCACAGGAGTCTGAAAAGGAGGCAAGTACTGAAAACACACGTGACACATTCCCTATCCAGGGCAGCAGTTTTAGACCACATGAAGGTTTCTCCAGCCCCTGGGGCAGAGAAAGACGGCTGAGACAGGCATGGTAGGCAGCAGCTCTGCCTGATGTTTCTTGAGATGAGCAACCAGCCTCTGCTTGCTACTGCTCTAAATCTGGGGCAGTTTATTCATTCCTCCAAACCTGCATGCAAATCTCAGCCTAGAAATCTAGACCTAGCAACACTCTGGTCATGCTACCACAAGGCAGTTCTTCTGTGACGGAGCATACATACATATATGTGGTAGAAAGAAATCTTGGTTAAACCAAGTGTTTGCCTCAAGTCTAGAAAGCCCATTGAATTAGTCCAGATAAGGCACGATATCTTCGATAGCTGCATCCATCAATGTTTCGCTCCCAGCTCTGAACTGCCAGCCATGCACTTAAGGCTTAGCTGGAGGCAGTTCTCATGAGCTCAGTGCCAGACTCGCACTCAAACCACCAAATCCTGACTACCACATCTTAATCCGTATGTCCTCACGCAGCACCCCAGACCGTGCAACAGATGGCCAAGAACAGCTGTCCATGAAACACTCTGAGAAACAAGGATGAGCACCAGAAGGAAAATAAAAATTCCCAAGGACTTCTTCCTCAGTGAAGAGGTAAGTTACTGCTTGATCTTCCAAGAACCAAAGATAGCAGGCAAACTCTTCTGCTTTCCAATAAAAACTGTTACAAACTTCTTGAAAAATGGGCATACAGTTTTATGGAGTGACCTGACTGGTGAACAGACTTTGCAGCAAAGCGTGTTCAAGAGAAAAGGCAAGCAAAAAAAAAAAAAAAAAGTATACTTTTTGCCATTCAGAATATGGTTTCAATTCAAAATCATTTTATAGCCTAGCATAAGGTGTGACATAATGCTTAAAAGATGTGCCTGAAACATCATCCTGAAGAATATTTTCACTGACTTCCTTAGCAGAAATCTGTTATCAAACACTGTATCAACAAAACTAGACACTTTTAAAGTAAAACACTTTTAAAACTTAAATTTAAAACAGAACCATTGATTTTTAATGGCCTTCTCAGAAGACAGAAAGAAAGATAAAAGAAGAAGAGAAAAAGCCAAAATATGCCTTTGATAGACGTACTGTACTTTTTTTACAGGGTTATGTTTCTATATGCCTGAGCAAAATATAAAGTTAAATCATTGTTTAACACAGGCAGACGTTAGCCTAGAACAACCTGGGGAAGTCAGTTAATGCCTTTGGTAACACAGCAGAGAAGAGTGCCTCCTAAAACCTCCGAAGGACAGAGTCCCCCCGCAGAAGGGAATGCATCTATTGCAGCAGCTTTGGGAAACTGAGAATAAGTTACAAACTCCATCCAGGAGCACCTCATGTTTGCAGTGGGGATTTAAGCTGATTCTTACACCAGCTGAAGCACAGCAGCAGGCACGGATGCAGAAGGTGCTTCTGTGGGCTGGGAGTGAGGCGGCGATACACCGGCAAAAAGCACTAGCTACTGGGTGGGCTACAAGCGGGGTGGCTGTTGGACGAGGTCTGCTGTAAGGAAGCAGCAGCGGGTGGCTGCAGCAAAGCTGCCGAAAGGGGAGAGCTAAGGCAAGAACTCACATACAAGCCTTCCTGCAGGTCAGATGACTTCAGCTGGGGTAAGGTGGCAGAAACGCTGGAAGTAGTGGATTGCTTAGAGCGGGAGAGCAGTCTGCACAGCAGTGAGATTCTGCCAGCCTCAGGAGTTCAGCAGAGTTAGCAAGGTCTTCAGGCAGGCACAGCTGCAGGAAAAGTCCCGGCCTGACGTAGCTCAGGCGGGTGAAATCTGCTCACCTAATACGGAGACGCATTTCCTGGATTTCAGCGCATTTCCTTGCTCCGCCACTCCGGAGTGCTTTTGTTCTTCTAACTCTTCCGAGTAAATTAATGAACGCCAGGAGGGAAGTCCTTGGCTCCGGTGTCACTGTATGTTGGTAGTTTAGTTCTTACTTTTCTGGGTGGTGCTAACTCCAGTTGCGTTGAAGATCTTAAACAGAAATCCCTAGAAATGGGATCTCACTCGCCTTACAGCCAGTCAGTTCCCAGCAAGAAAATACTTCCTCATCTATAATAAAATATGCATTTAGCCAGCTAACATATATGATTTACTAAACACAGCAGCCAATATATTGAGTATTCAGTGAGTACTCTTGACATCTGTGAAGAGATCTTCTTGATAAATAGCAATGCTGTAAGCGTTCCTGCCATATGCTTTTTGCTACAATTTTAAGCAACAGACTGGGATGTTCTGTTCCTAATCAAGGTTTGGATACCTCTCCAACAGCCGAGGGACCACAGACAGCTGAGGAGGCAAAGAATTAGGCTGTTTAGCTCCCAGCAAGCTCCTTGAAAGCTCTTGTAATTTTACTTTTTGCCTTCAAGGAGAACGTTTGCTGGGAAAAAGACTGACTTTTCTGACCAGCTCTAATTGCCAGCTCTGCCACTGACCCTGCTGTGAGACCTTTTGCAAGGCTTATGTCCCTCCGTGTCCTTTCTTACTCTTCATCAGTTTTTCTTATTTAGAATCAAGTTCTTCGTGAGACTGTTTATTACCACATATTTTTGCAAGTCTTGCCACAATCCATATTGAATCTCTAGATGATGTCCTAACAACACAACTGTGACACTGCAGCGTCGAGAGCAGAAAGGCCAGGCCCAGGCAAGGGGACATCCGCCAAAAACTCCTACCAGCAGCACTTCCACCCCCCGGGCTGGGGCCGGGTCTCAGCACAGACACCTTCCCATGCATTAGGAGCCCACTCTCTTCAGAAACAGCCCAAACACTCTCTTGGGTGGTGTTAGCATTTAACCGAATGGCAGAGGAAGGGAAGTGGCAGCCAGCCAAAGCCCTCCAAGCCTGCGGAGGGCCTCAGAGACACGTTCCCAGAGACAAGTCCTTCCCTACAGCTTCTTTCTGTGACTGCCCTCCTTGATTATCCCATTTATTACTTTGGGGGATACACTGGTAACCTGTGCATCTTCTGCAATTACATGAATGTGGTTGTTTTTATACTAATAGCACTTTTCCAGAAATTTAATACCGGTACATGGTTGACCAAAAAAAAAAAAAAAAAAAAAAAACAATTACCGAAGGTTAAAAAAAAAAAAAAAAAAAAAAGCTATTACAAAAAAAAAAAAAAAAAAAAAGCTATTACCGTAGGTTACATCCAGAATGGATGCAGAAAAGCACAGCGGACCTAATTTGGCTTCATTGTGTGCATGCAGATCAGATTGCCTTCATTTTGGCAGAAATTAGCCCAACACTGGGACTACTGAAGCCTGTCACTGTGCATAAACAACCCTGGGCAAGAGCGCAAGATCGACATTGCATTTCTGTACTTGACAAAGCCAACAAGAGTCTGTGTATCTTGCTTCCACGCAAAAGGTCCAAAAAGACATACCCTTATTTAAAGGAAAATTAATGTCACCTTTATCCCTGCCACCAGTTCCGCGGCTACTTTAAGAGCAGGCCGCAGTGATGCATTCAGTAGCTCTGCTCATAGCCAGGGTCTTTGGAAGCACATGCGAGAGATGCCTGTAAGGGTAGGCAGAGAGATGTCATTAAGTGCAATAGGCTTTCTTCTCTCCCTTCTCCTGCTCAGAGCATCCCTTTCCCCACACTCCTGTTTGACATAAAAGTAGTAGGGTCTTATGTAAATAAAGTCAAACACTTTTTTTTTTTTTAGTAATAGGACTCTTAGAAGAACCATTCACTCAAACAGACTATCAGTGTTACTTCAGTAATAGTTCAGGACATAAGACCTTGATTTCTTTAGCCACCCCTATCTCTGCCAAGGATGTCGGTGCACGAGCGCTGTGCTTTCAAACAGCCCTTCCTGGAGCAGAGGAAAAAAATAAACTAATTTCCATTACAAGTGCTTTCAATTTTTTTTTTTTTTAAATCTAAGTACAGCCTGAATAGTTTGTGCAATTCTTCTGAGAAAGAGGACACTTTAGTAATGCCTTTCATGTTGCAAAGGTGGCTAAGGCAGGATGTTGGGTAACTTATTTCTAATCTAACAAGAAACAGTTTATACTGCAAAAATGATATACTAATTACAGTCTTTGCAGATGCTTCCTACATACTTGGGAATCTGCAAAAGCCAAAAGCAGCATGGCAGGGACAAAATGCTTTCTACAACTCTCATGTCCCTGTTTTCTTCATTCTCTGAGCAAACTTTTAAGACATCTGCACCTGGGCATATTTTTTCCTCACAATTTACATGACCCAATGAGCATCTTCAGGAATTTCTGGATTTGGAGTAAAGAAAGGTGTGACTAGACAAGTTTCAAACTTTTTGAACTTGCATGTCTCTCAGACAGAAATGAAAAAGAGAACAAGCTATGGAAGTTTAATATTTATTCTTGCTGCATTTCTCTTGGGCAATTCTTCCTCTGCCCCCAGGTTGTAATCATACATCTATCATCAAATATTTTCACTGTGCGATCAACAAGCTATAAATGAGGTGACTTATTCTGATTGCTTACCCTCCTGCTGTATTTTAACAAAAGCAGAGATTTGCAAAGGTGATCTGGAATGCTAAATGTCCATATTCCTTTCAGCTTTCCATAATGTAAAGGATCTAAGCCAGGCATCATGGAAAAGCATATTACTGTCTTATATGCATGTTCTAAGATGTACTTACTTGCTTGCAAAGATCACTGGATTATTTGCCGTCTTCTGATTGCAGCTCATCTGCTAACGCCTGTGACCACTCATTGTACCGAAGCTCTGCCAGTGATTTCTACAAGGCTGTTGTATTATTCCTTTTAAGAGAATACTTTTGTGCCGAGTGCTTTCTTAGAAGTTCTTAACTATACAGATTCCATATTCTACTAATTTATGACTAAAATCCAGGAGGAAATGTGTAAAATTTAGCAAAGCCAAAAAAATCATTGATTTTTAACTATTGTACAGTCCCTGGTACTAACATCCTTGAAATTCACTGGGAATCCAATGTACCTAATCTCTGTGGTGGCGAATGTTCTCTTATCACTACATTAAACTTGCTAAAATGGTTCACGCTTTGATCACATAATCATAAGAAAGAAATTATCTTGGACTCAGTTGGGGACCGAGTCAGGGACCTGCAAGATGAACAAGTAGCATGGCAGCCTCTTTTCCAACGTATTCTAGCTACAGATCACCTACGGAGCTGAAATGAGCAACCTGAAGCCTGCTTTCTTCCATCACTGCAAATTTCCCCATGACTTCTTTTAAATACTTTCCTTACTGCAGCAACTATTATTTTTGTGCTTTTCACAATAACTGAGAAAACCACTGACATTCCTTTCCTACGTGGGAGCTGCACAAGTGGGAAATATTGATTTCTTCACATATTGTTCTGCTTGGTATTACTGCTTGGCATCTTCTTTCATTTCTCATTCCCAGCTGTAGTCAAGCACTATTGAGCATTGTCATAGCTACATATAATATTACAGTTAGTTCCAAATAAACTTTTTGGCATCTGGAAAGACTGACTGCTTTTAGTAATGTATGTATTTACCATGGCCCTGAGTTGGCTGAAAATATGAAGTATATCATATTATAAACGTCTTCCGCTGAGCTTTGCAAAAGAGCTAAATAATTAACTTCTGAAATACATACAACTCAAAGCAAGGTAGACCAAGGAAAAAGAAAAAAAAAAGGAAAGAAAGAAGGAAAAAAAAAAAAAAAGATGACCAGATCTCCCACCTGCTTTGTCTTTTCTGGCAAATTCATTACTTGGTTTTATTTGTTCAATAACTTTCTGAATCACTAGACACAGTACAGTGCACTTTGGACTCTAATAAAGTCTTGCTATCACTTCTGAAGCCAATGTCCCGGCTGCCCTCTCCTCCTCATTACATGATCTGCAGTAAAAGTTAAACCACCCAGCTCTGTGCCATGTGCCTCCCATCCCCACGGTCTTCCCTTTCCTCCCCCCACGCAGGCCCTGAAGATGTCCAGGTGCCCTGGGTTAAAAGCAGTCCCCCATGCCCCGGCTCACCCTGCCACCTCTGCAAAGGAGCGCGGTATAACTGTGAGCAGAGTGGGCGATCGAAACATACTGTCATAGTCTTGGTGAGCAACGTACGTATCACAAGGAATAACATAGCCTGGGGCTTCTTGTCAAGAGGAAGGAAATACAGCCCACAAGGAATTTCAAAACCTTATAAAAATTAAATGCAATCAGAAAATAACAGCCTGTCCAAACAAGAAAGAAAGAAATCTTCCTTTACACCTCTGCACAGGCCACACTGCCTGTGCCTTGCCATACGCACAATAATGAGGAAAAATTTTGTTCCTCTGCTGCAGATGCCCCCCAGCATTACGATGTCTGAGAAATGTTTATCTATTAGCCAAGACACGAGTAACTTCTTCTGCAAGACGTAGCCTAAGAGGCTGAGAAACTTCACTGTTGATATTGCCTGCCAACGTGATGCCTTGCTTTCCTAAAACGGATAGAGGAACGTCAAAGCTCCTTCCAGCGCCGAAAACATCTGGAGCCATTTGCCCCGATTAACTTTGGAGCAGAGTCAGGAAGGGAGAGCACGTTTTCCAGCTCTCAAGGCAAACATTTATTTATTTGCTTAGATACTGAGTGAGTGGGAACTCTGATTGATCCCACCTCGGTCAATGTTGCAAGTATGGGTCACGCCCAACGCAAGCGGTTTCCTAAGTCAATTGGTGGGTTCTCCATGTTGCTCACAATCACCAGCAAAATTCTGTCTACCCTGGGACAAAACTCTCCAGCTGCCATTCTCACAGCAATACTCCTGTTTATCCTTTAGGGTATTTTTAAGTTCTTGAACCACATCTGTGCTGGATGCTGCCCGTGCAAAGGGACTCTGCTTCGCCCTGCCACCACTGCCCAGCCCCGAGCTGCCATCCCTGCGTGGGTTGGTGCCGAGGTGCCAGCTCACCGGAGGCGGAGCGGGAGCTCTGCCACGGCACCGCATTGCACCGTGCCAATTACTAACATGCTCTTTTGTCAAGTTTGGCAAATGTAATCTTCCTTATTTTGCCTTGTACTTTCCTATAAATTGATTCCCCCTCCCTCTTTATTTTAGCAGTTCAAGCTGAGCTTTGGCTTCCCTAGCACCACACTGCTTCAATTATTACTACAGTCAGTGGTGCTTTAGTGTTTATTTTGTACAGTATACCTAGGTTTGCTGTGCATCCTTTTATGAGCGTGTCTTTTGAGTATACAGTGTTTTTCTTGACTTATAAAAGGCTCAGCCTTTTATTTGAGGAATCCTTGTCTTCTAGCTTTAACCCTTGAATTTTCCTGTTTTAATTTTCCTCTTCTTTCTACATTTTTTAGAATAGTTGAAGGAACTTATTATCATTTCTACACATTTATTTAGGGTAGTTCTATACAGACAGGGTAGCTGCTGTCATTTTTTTTCTTCACTTTTCCTTACCCCAACCCCTGATACCCCTACACCACCAGCCCACAAACATTTATATTCATCTTCATTTTTATTAGCTCTGGTAGCTTCCACTTACTGTTCAAAGCACTGTTTAAACCTTTTCCTTATCTCCTCAGCCTTCTCCATAATCTTTAAGGCTGGTGAAAGATTTACAAGTCGAAACTCACACAGACTCCACAACAGCATAATAAAAAAAAGAATAAAAGAGAGAGAGAGAGGAAAAAATTCTCCCTGTTGACCTGAGCGGGAGGTTCACCAAAGCAATGTCATCTGCTGCCTCTCCCCCTCTTTGCTTCTGCCCATCCACAACTAGGGACGGCTGAAATACAAATAAGGTAGGACATGACCTATCTTTAGTAATAGGAAGTAACCACAAATCCATTCTACCCCTCTGCGACAGCAGTACCTTAACAGAAAAGAGAGTGACCAAAATGGGTCCATCACGTATCACACCAATACTGCCGTAGCGTAGCTCAGGGTCTCTTCGCTGTGTCGGAGGCAACGTCCTATGCGTAGTTTCAAAACTAGGTACCCAAATTTCCTGCGTAGCCAGTGGAGGTACGTAGGCAGCGCAGAGACTATTCAGGGCACCACAGTTCAATGCCAACAAAATAAACCCACATATTTTTTGATCCCATCTAAAGCTGTCATGTCAGTGTCTTCCCTCTAAAAAGCCCTCAAGAAAATGCTCTTCACTTACATATGACATGTTACTGGAAAGCAGAAGTAGAATATAGCTCTTATTTCTAATGCAACTGGCCCTACCAGGGGTAAATACAGAAACGCCAGGGAAATTCATCAGGAAAATGAAATACTGCCCTTTATTAAAACAAACAAGTTCCCAGATGTTGTATCTAGTGTTATAATTTATTATTTATTTTAGAGTTCTCCCGTATCATTCCATGCTTGACTGATTCATCCTTTACAATACCTTTATGAGATATAAGACTGTCAACCCCAGCTCAGAGGTGGGAGGAAGAGGAAGAAATGCTTTGCTTGGCACAGACCATATTGTGAGAACTTGCAAGCTTCCTTATGCTTTTTGCACTGCTCAGCACCATCCCCCCCTCAATTTATTTTATGTTTGCACCTTCGCAAAGGGTCTATTTGAATTCTGTGCTGGTTGTAAGTTCTGGTTTGACAATTCTCAAAGCTGAAATAATTTATTTATCTAGAGAGCAGGCCTTGCTGCCCTATTGAAGACATTCAGTTCCTACCTGGCCTTGTCCTGCAATAGGGAGGAAAGGACAATTCATCTCCCAGACTCATTTGTTATTCATAGCTCTCTAATGAGACTCCAGCCGAAAAAGCCAATCTGCATCAGGTGAGACAATGGCTATTGTTATGAGAAAACCCCTGCGAAACCAGGGGCTCATTTCACATGGCACTCATCTGGCGATTACAGCGGCGGTGTGGTGGTAGGGGCTGAATTCACGCTGAAGATCCTGGAAGTTAATTCAGCTCTGGGGCCTTTTAAAAAAGAAAGATGGAAAAGCTGAAACCAGAAGAGCCTGAAATTAATTTTCTAAATGTATCTGGGAGCTGTGCAGAGAATGATAATTCCCAGAGAGTTGGGGAGTTTCAGCATTTCGCTTTATTCCAGTTTGGAAATGTTGGGAACCTCCAATGGTCCAGGAGGCCAGAGCCCCAGACACTCTGTTTTTCAGTTTTTAGATTTTTGTCTCCCCCTCAACCCACCGATGGAGTGAGAGGACCCAGACAGACAGCTGACCGGGAACTCTTGGAGCTGGCACCTCCAAGGAGTTCTCTCTTCATTATCTTAGGGTCTTACACAGCAAAGCAAACTGGCAAGAGGCCAGAGAGGACTCTGTTAGCCTCTCATCAATCAAAATAGTCTCCCTGGGACAATCATATTCCAATAAATCTGCACGCACTGACATACCCCTGTTGCACTGGGGGATTTTGGACTAGGTCTAATGACACTCAGGCATCAAAAGCACTGACCCACTGTCACCAACCTCTGCAGGAGCTGTTACCTCTGGAGTGCTTCTTAAAAAAACAAACAAACAACAAAAAATGAACAAAAAAACCCCCCAAAATCAAGGAAATGTTTCCAGTCCCTGCCTAGACATTCAGAAACCTTCCTTCAAGTCCCAATACTTCTGCCTGTTTTAGGTTTCTGTTCACTACAAGTATCCCTTCAGACAGAGAAACAAAAGTTTGAACACAAAGGAAAGATCCTGAATCCTTTATCACTAATTATTTTACCAGGTCAGAGCTGAAGGACCTCTGGAGCACCTCAACTGGAGTCTCATCTCTCTGTGCCTGAGAAAGACCGCTTTGAAGTTCTGCCTCACTCACTGCCATTCCATTTTATTTGACAATTGCTGACCATCAGTGCCACAAGCACCTTTGAAACTCTAAGCTGTTCTTGACAAAACCTCTGACAGCACCATCAAATGCAAAGTATGAAAGCTTTCACAGTAAACGCAGCCATTTGTCACTGCTCTCCTTATGATCAGCTCATCAGCCAAAACAGCAAGCATTTCACTTTTGTTCTTCCCTCTCAAAAAGAAGTTGCAAGTGCAAAGCTTAGCTGGGTTAATCAGGTCAAGAAAAGCAGGAATAACTGATACCGACAGCTGAAACACATGCTTATTTGCCTTGGCCAAAGGGTAAGTGCAAGGCTCGGTGACCTCCTAAGGCAGGAGGGGGACAGGGAAGGGTAACACTGAGCTCAGACCCTGCTCTCAGGTACAGGTTGGGCACCTGTGGTGAGCTTGGTCTGATTTGCCTCAACGCCCAGGATAAAAACATGACAGAATTGGTAACAGCCTGTGGTGGGCACTTGGCTCCTGTGCACCGAAAGGCAGCAATCTGGTTAGTGCCCATTTGCATTTAATTCACCACCGTCTGCCATACTTCCAGGAACCCTTTTTAAGAAGGGTCAGGCAAAGGCAGGTCAAACTGGGCTGAGAGCCCCTTTTCTGGATTTACAGCGAGAGGTTTCGCTCTCATGAAACCCACTATAAAGTCACTCTTCAATATACATCACCTTTGTTCTTTTTCCTTCAGAAATTAGCATGCACCAAGTGACTAAGTCTATTAGAGAAAATTGACCCTGCAGTCATTTAGCTAAGGATTTGCCAAAGCCCAGAGGTATTTATTATTCTTATAAGCAATGAGGCATATGGTTGACTTTTCCAAAAGCCATTTCAGAAAGAAAAGTAAATGACCGTTTCTTGAAACGGAAACAAGAGCTATTTAAGAACCTTTAGTCCAAATCTGGGCAGGAAGATTTCATCATAAGGTTATACAAAAATGCACAAAATGTGGAGAATTGCTCTGTGTTGTCTTCTGGATTAACGCTTGAGACCACATGCTGTGGCTCCTCAAAGGGTGCTACTACTCCACCCACACTGCACAAGTGCAGAAATGGTCAGTGTCAACTGACAGGCAAGTGCTTATCAAGTGGCTTTCATAGCTGTGCTCCAAAAATTAAATGGAGATGCTCCAGCAAAACTAGAGGAGGGTTCTTTGTTTAAGAGGGGGCCAAAGTCTAACACGAAAGCCTGGAGAAATTTCAGTTTGAGTGGAGTGAAGTTTGTAACTCAGATTTGAATCTGCAGGAGGCTGGATCAGACGGTGGGTTCCAAATTGTCCCTTTTTTTGGTTTACCAGAGTTCAAGTGCTGTCTGTAAAGCACTCAAACAGTGCTTCAGCAACAGCACAAAGGTGTCAGCACAAACCAAAAAATTCTCTTTGATGGAAAGTTAACTGAAGCCAAACATCATTTGTAATCAAATAGCAAAAGAGTTAGCAAGAGCAAAAGAAAGATAAAAGATGCCTTATCCTCGGCCTCAAACCAGACCAATGTCTCTGTATTTGACAACCTTCTATTCTTCAGTCAAGAATTTCAGAGCTTCTGTGCACAAGAATGAGATATATAAGCCAAGTTTACAAAAAACACAACCACCACAAACAAAAAACAAACAACACCACCCCCACCCCCCCCAAAATAGAGAAAAACCTCTATGTTTTTTCAACACTATTTTGATTACTTATCTCTGCTTTGGAAGTCAAGGAAGGCCAAACTTACCTTTAAGAGATACTGTAATAAACCTAAAAGAGTATAATGCAACATCTGTCTTTGAAAATAAGACTCAGTATATTTAGTGTTAAACTCATTTAACAATTTGATGACCACAGGCATCAGTGAACTTTACTGTTTGTATTTAGGAAAAAGAAGAGTAAAATAAGTGAAAGATTTTTTTTTTTTGGTAGTAGAAAAAATTATTATTCTCAAAAAAAATCTAATGCTAGGTTTTTATATGGACATAGAATAAAAGATGTTCTTTACATATAATATACACAGCTGGCTGCCTATGTCAGGAATTGGTGCTGCCAAATATAAGGGCTACTTTCCCGGAATTTAAACAGCCCTGGTTAAAAAAAGAAAGATGAGCAGAGATATCCGGACAAGAGAGGTGCACAAAAGAACAAAGTATGAGAGAATGCAAAGAATCCCACTGCTCTGCGGAAATCCAGAGACCCATTTCATTATGTGAAGATGTTCTGTGTGCTGAAATATGTGCATCTCATGGGAACACTGAAAGCATATTTGTCATTTTTCTGCCAGATACAGAGACTTCTATAAAAAGGGTTTGCAACCTGCTTGGCCAGTCAATAGTCCTTAAGTTTAGAGCCCAGCTGGTGATGCCTTTTCTAGCAAATAAACTAACTGTGCTGCTGTTGTGTTTCCAGCGCTATACCCAGTCACCGTCAGCTGCCAGGCAAGCTTTGCTGCTACGGACAGCAACATTGGCCTGCCTTGGAAGAAAGACAGAAAACCCCCAACTTTTGAACTTAAAGTTACAAAGAATTATGTTTTGGCATGCACTCAACAAGAAAGAAAGAGTGCCAACGCATACTGGAATACCTACGAGAAAAAACACAAAAGTTATGGTTATACACAAGAAGAACATTCACATGACACAGAGTATGCCAGGCATGACCGGTTCAACACACGTTTTGCTTTGCTGAAAGCATTAAAAATGTACTGGGATGCCAAACCACAATGCATTAGTTCCTGTGGAGCATTATTCGCTGCGAAAACTATTGGGAATGTTACAAAGAGATATTTCTCCACCAGAAAATTACACTGTTATAGCTCAGCTACTCGTGGAAAGAGAGTCATTTACAGCAAGTTCTCTTTTAAAAAATATCGAAGTTGAAAGAGTGGGATATTATGACACTGCTAAACACAGTTCCTTTTGATGAAGGAGAACACCTTTTTTGTTTCAGAAGATAGGTTAATTTAGAATTAAAGAAACAAGAAATAAAATGCTGTAAATGAATTTGATTTACATGAGTGTCGGGCATTTTAGACTCATGAAAATTTCCAAGCCAGGCTGCTCATGCTACCCCGAGATCCAGAACAAAAATCTCATTTCAAAAAATTCTTTTGCATTATGGCAGAACAAAAATCTTCTCATTTCAAAAAATTCTTTTGCATTATGGGATTTATTTTGCCAATGGGACCAATTCTGTTCAATACCTTTCAGAGTCAGGACAGCCTGCGAACCTGAGGAGCAATTCTGATGCATGAGCTTCTGCATGGCAAACTAAACTAATTTCATCCCATTTCTAATGGAAGAATTGCTTTTACATTTGTTTTTTTAGGAGTCACTTCCCCTGCTCTATGTTCATAATGTTCGAGTCATTTGTGAGTAATTTGGGATTAGCTTCCTTTGACTCAAGAAGCTTGTTAGGTGCTGGCATTACAGTTTTCTTTGAGTTGCTAATCTGGTGGCGCTAATTAAGGCTTGCAAAGACTATTGCAATATTCTAATTATGGCAAGTACATGTCCCTTAAAACCATTTACTGTAGAACAAAGCAGGTTTTGCTATCCACATTTCTTGGCACTACATTCACAGCAGTACGGTACTGCTTCTCCACGTTGAGATTATTTAAAAATTTCAACCATTAGAAAGACAAAGAAGGAAGAATTAGAGAGAGCAGCAGATACTGGATATCAGGGTTATCTTAACTACCCCTGCGCCTGGAAAAAGCGTTCTTGCAACTACATGTCAAGCTACTGCACTGTCAAGCTACTGCACCCATTACAGGCATCCCCCAAACCACAGCTATTCCCGGGATGTTCGAGAACTTTCCTCCTACCCGTATCCCCCTGCCTCAGCCCCACCCAAGGACACCTCCCGGTCCTGGGGCTTGCAGGCTCTGAGAAATGCCTGCAAGAGCTCAATCTGGGCCTTTCACTGCCCTTTTAAATGCCATCTCACAAGGGCACAGCGAGAGAGGGAACAGGTAGTGTCAGTCCCTTGGTGATCCTCAAACACCTTTGTAGGCCTCTACGATTACACACATTTACCTTATTTCCTCATTACCACAGAATCATAGAACAGTTTGGGTTGGAAGGGACCTCTAAAGGTCCCCTAGTCCAATCCCCCTGCCATGGGCAGGGACATCTTCAACTGGATCAGGTTGCTCAGAGCCCCGTCCA
>NW_008794080.1:881710-887097 GCF_000699145.1 Aptenodytes forsteri
CTCCTGGCCCCGCCGGCGCCTCGTCAGCCGCCCTCCTGAGAGCTGCCGGCTCCGGCTTTTTATGGAAAAGCAAACTTTCCTCTCGCCCTCTAGCACTTGCTGCTCTTTGCAGAAACGTAGCATTTCGCACAGTACGTGACTTTGGCCTGGTTATTATTCATGGCAAGAATAAATTGGTCCTGCCTGGACCTTTGCAGGTTTGGCCCTCCAGCGGTTCAGACTCACGTTACGTATCTCTATCACACAGATTTGCAATACACGGTCAATGCTCTGCCCAGACAGTTGGGTTCCTGTACATTTCCTAGGAGATACGGCTTCGAGGAGCAAGGTGTTCTTTCTTTTCTTACCGGGATTTTATGAAACATTTCATTTAGCAATTTCTAGTTAAACTTAATGCTCCCAATCTAATATATTCCAAAGCCTACGGTTTTCTTGCACATACTGCTGAAAGGGGCAAATGCTCAATTAACGGTACGCGGTTTGGTTTCAGCTCATGAACTTTTAACCATCTCCTTCATATCTTTTGCCCTCCTGTATAATCTGGTAGGATTCAGATGGCTTCACATTAGTTTTACCTTTTTTTGCCAAATATTACACTTTCTTCTCAGCATAGCGAGTAACAAGGAAGCAACAGAATGCAGATGGGACAGTCAACTTCATTCCCTTATTTCCATCACTGTGAGTTTGCATAGCCCATTTCAGCTCACAGGTGTCAGAACATTTCTACAGTTCTCCCCGCTCCAAACTAGGTTAAAAAAGAAACATCTCAAAGGAGCAAACTGAAAATCTGAAGGAAAAAAAAAAATTCAGTGTGTTCAAAACACTTTGTTTTTATTTCAGCTTCCCAATCAGAAATTCACTTATATTTCAAAATGGAAAGCTCTCTTGAGGTCCCAATGCTCCCTTTCCATATGTGTTAGAACTAAAATAAAATCCGCAACAGTGTGAAAACCAAAATGAAATGCAGTGCAGAGTGTATGGTTGGTGACACACCAAAGGGCTGGAAACCAGAGCTTGAGAAGATCGTGAGCTGGTATAAGTTTTCGTAGCGTCTCCGCAAATAAGAAGGGGAGGTAAGACAAGTTTGTGGAACGTCAAAACTTTTCATTCACTAACAAATAAAATTATTACCTGGCACACAGCTGTGAGTAAAGGATCAGCCAGCGAGGTGAAGTTGCAGGAGCGCGTCCCTCTAACAGAGGGATGAACTCATCCAGTTAACTGACGGCAGGACAGAAGGGAAGTTGTTTCTAACGCTCTGATGCAGAGCTGGGGCGGGGAGCAGAAGTTTAAAACTCAGTATCAGTAATGTACCCCCCCGACTCCTCAGCACAGAACAAGGGACTCACGGAGAGCACTCTTCCTAAATGTCAAAGCTATTAAAATACTACATACAGCTAAGCATAAAGCAAGCCAGGTTAGTCAGGCAGCCACTCTACATATCTAATGACACTTGTCTTTTAATGTTTCTCTTACTTCTCTAATTCACAGTGTTTTCAACCACACTGTTTGGAGGAAGAAGAAAAAAAAAAATAAAGAAAGGGGGAAAACATGAAAAACAAGAAAGTCCTCACAGCTATTTCTATCACACAACAAATATTGATTCCTTTCTGATTTTCATAGAAATTCGTCAGAGTCCTGTCAGTGCAAGATTGATTTCTCTGCTTCTGGGAATGGTAGGTTATCAATATAATTGCTACCATCAGTAAATTTTCACAATCCTTCCTGACATTTCTGCTCCAGTGGCAAATTAGTGCTATGTTGACTATTTCCTCACCTGAGCCAGCTACCAATGCATGAGGATTTTCTTTTTTTCTCCTCCCTCTGGTAGAAAAGACACACACCTACTCCAGCCCCAGAGCACCACCTTTTTATTATTACTGAACACTACAGAAGAGTTAACCAAAAGCCTAAATAACCATATATCTTTCTGATGCTTCTATTTCAGCAGGTGGGGTTTTTTTTTTCCAGATAGCAATTCAGTGTGCTTGCAGATTGTACCTTCGCCATACCTCCTGTGAGAGCACAGGGAATTTAGTGAACCGTAAGGCTTATGTTGCATTACTGCACTTCGCAAGTAAATAACAAAGCAGCAGAGTGAGACAGGTGCTGATTGTGCAGATAAATCAAGCACACGTTGCAACCAAACCCAGGAGGTGCTGAGCAGCTCCAGCCCCACAGGAGGTTTCGGATGCTCGTCACCTTTCTGCATCAACCTACCGAAATGTGCTTAATCTCTTAACAACTACCAGCACTGTACAGTGGCTGGTTGCACCGCAACCCTCCTGCTCCTCCAAGCCTGACCACCATCCCTGTTGCAGTCTTTTTAGTCAACTTGTTTCTCCACCTTTAATTTCATGGTAACATGTAAATAAACTCTCTTCTCCCATGGGACTGCAGATAATGAATAAAAGGATCTGCAGCTCACCGAACAGATCAGGCACGGGGCTTGACTTACCAATCCGTCCACAAGAGATCTTCCCATATTGCCTTCTCATAAGTGTGGCGCACAGATTCTGGTCATCCTATATACATTATGAGAGAAGAAAGCGTGCTGGAAGAGTAAAGGTGCTCATCCACACAGGAACCAAATCCAAAGCAGCTCCCTGAGGCTGAGCCAGGTTTATTTATGACCCTCTTGCCAACTCCCCACCAAGAGAAAAGCACACCATAAGGGCTAATTGGGGACCCATTGAAGTCACTGGGCTTTGGAGCAGGCCTTTAATTCCAGCCATCACAGCTTGCCCATGGCTTCCCTACGTACAGTGAGGTGCCTCGGAAACATCACATCCCACAGTAGCAAGAGCCTCAGACTCTCACTTGAATTGAGCTTTGATTTGGCTCTCAAGTGCTGAAGGATTTAGGATCTCCGTTGAGAAGTAATAGCGGGAGCTTTACTTCTGTGATACCCAAGCCTTTGCAGTAGCACGTCCTCTGAAATACAGCAGGTCAGAAACCTTCCATAAAAAAACAAAAAGTTGCTGTTCTTTCCCTTTTCAAACTGAGGATTTATTGAAGCAGAAGCTTTCTATGAGAAAATATCAGTTGGAGAACAAAGTATTTCTCAGGACAGCATTTCTAAATGAAGACCAGTGCTTGCCCCCCCTGAAAAAAAAAAAAGTCAGGGCATGCACCTGAGTGGAAACACGACTTAAACTCCAACCTGTTTGCCAAAAAGGCACCTAGTTACATGGCATCCCTATCCCTGGGATGCTCTAGTTTCCTGTGCTATTTCTGAAGACCTCCCTCAGGCCTCTGAACATTCCTGTGCCTAGTTTTAACTCCAGTGAAGTCAAACAAACAAGTGTTGAAAAGTCCATATATTTCTTTTTGTTCAGTGGAAGTTTGTTTCCAAGTCAAGCCCAGCTCTAAACTTCCACCATTTATCTGCCTCCCACAGAGGCTTTCAGATGCCGACAGCCAGCTCTGTCCCATATGCAGCTGCAGGCACGCGCTGCAGTGTGGCAAACGACACATTAGTAATTCATCTGACAATAATGGGACTAGCAGCAATAATACCCTTATTGTGGCTAACAGGAACTCACAAAGTCTTTGATAAAACCCTGCTCAGTTCTGTGAAGCGACAGTTTGCTGTAAATCTCTGTAATAGGTATAGAGGCGGCCTGAGCCAACTTAGATAATACAGAGTTTGCTGCCAGCCTGGGATATAGGCTGAGCTGAAGCTGTACATAACACCAGGCCACCATCCCAAGGTGCACACCATCTCCTAAGCTTTACTGCCAACACGTAACCACAAATTATCTACCCTGTGTTCAGTAAGGAACAGTTGTTTGCCCGGAGGAGGCTTATTTAAATGTTAGCAGGGCTGCGTAAGCAGCACTCCCAGCAGCCTTTCAGGTTGCAGAGACCTCTGCTCCTGAGAACTAATTTGGCAGCAGCTATGGTATTACAAGGTTAGGTACAAATTCACGTTTGTTGAACTCCTGGCCTATCAAACATACATTTACAACAGATAAATATGTAAAGCATAAACAAGTCAGAGGGATTACCAGGATTAGCCAGTCTTCTCTGCTGCTGCCAATGTTACAGGCAATCCCTCTTATAGAGTGAGAGCAGCACATCACGAATGCACCGTACCTATAAATCACAGACACTTGATGAACAAATGAATTCACTGTGAAACGTCAAAGATATATATAAAAAGGGTTCTGATATCTGCTCCTTCCTCCTCCTTGCCGAAAGGAAAATACTGGAAACGGCACGCGCCTGTGACTAGCACCACAAGGTCAGCCACCGCCGGGCCCAGCTCAGTGCTGCAGCTGACAAACTGATTTCAGCACGTGAATCTCTTTCAAGGGAAGCCTTGAACATGTTAAGTTATTCCTGTTAGCCCTCCAAAACACTGGAGGACTGCTCACTTAGGAAAGACTTACAGAAGTCTTCTGCATCTAGTTTGTGGAAGACGCTGTGGGTTGGAGAGCCCTGTGCCACCGCTTGGCAACTGACTGCTTCGTGCCCCAAACCACAGGAGCATCCCTCTCTAGGACGGAGAGGAAACACCAGAGGCAGCTACCAGCACTGGAGGTTAGTTTCGAACTAAAAAGATTTTTTTTTTATTTTTATTTTTTTTTTACCTGGAGAACTTGATAATTTTTGTCCCAATCCATTACAATATTAACACATAAGCCAGTTAAGCATCTCATATAGTATTTCGGGGGGACTTTGGGTATCTCTGTAGCAAGCGATTGTAGTCATTTAGAAAGAGCCCTCCTGTTCTGAAAGCTAGAGGGGTTTATCTTCTATAAAATAACATAAAATAAATGCTCTTCTATAACATATAGGTATGGACACACACATCCACACCCACCCACCCTTTATTTAACAAATAATGCCTCATTAATATTTTACAGTAGCGAGGTCTGTCTAGTGAAGCATTAATATAACATTTCTCAAACGAAGTTCTCGTTCTGCTTGATCTATTTTGTAAATGGTAATCTATCTTGGTACGCTCCTGTCTGTCAGGGGCTGCTACCTGCTTCATGCTTTTGTTAGAAAAGGCAGACAGTGGCACTGTGAGGTACCTTCCTGGGACACTATAGCCTTTCTTCCTTAATTATATATGAGAACAGTTTCACTGATTTTGAAGCTGATGCGAGACATGAATAACTAGAAGCAATATGCAGTATTTATGGTCAGCATTTAACAATATGTAAAGAAATAGCAAAGCTTAACACGGACTAGAAATGTCTCCAATCTTCCTTTCCTGCACTAAGGATGAGCACAAGCTTTTCACCAAGCATTTAGTAGTGCAAAATTACAGGACAACTTGCATGGAAACAGATGGCTTCATTTTTGAAATTTATTTCTGCTGTATGTACCTTTTTGGGATAGTCTTTTTGAGGATTCCCCCCCCCCCACAAATTCCG
>NW_008794080.1:887722-897704 GCF_000699145.1 Aptenodytes forsteri
CCAGGTCCTTTTCCGACAGGCAGCTTTCCAGCCACTCTTCCCCAAGCCTGTAGCGCTGCATGGGGGTGTTGTGCCCAAAGTGCAGGACCGACACTAACACTAAATTTCTTTAGCCACTTACTAAAAAGGATGGTGTCAAATTTGCTAGCCACATGATTCACCATGGATATTTTCAGAGAAAAGACTTCACTGAATTCCCTCTGTGAGGTTTGCTGTAGATTTTCCAAGATGCTGGCTGTCCATATACATTTTGTTTTATCAGGGCAATGGTAAAAAGTTGTGGGTTTTTTCTTTTTTGGGTTTTAAAAGTTTTTAAAAATCATGACAAGCCTCTAAATTCTTCTAAATCACCAAACCTCTACCACACTTCACCACTGCAAGACTATTGCTGAATAACAACCCACAAGGAATACCCGTGTAGTCATACACGAAGCTCCTGACACAGCACTACATTCAAAACCGGTAGATGACATAATATTCATAGTGTTTTCAGAAGCTTCTGGAGTAGATACTCCTTCTAGCAGGTGATGTCCAGCACACCAGCTGTGCACCTGGTCCCATAAAGTCTGATATTAAAGCCTTTGTTCCTGAACAGCCAACCTACCTTCAACAAAATGAGCAATGCCAAAGGAAAACAACAGTGATTAGAGAAAGAGAAAAAAGTAGAGGAAGGGCAAAAAGAGATGGGATAACTATGAGGCTTTGAGGAGATAAGCCACTTCAGACACCTCCCGCTTCCCTCCCTCCTTCCCCTCTTCCCAGTTACTGCAGGTACCTGCTCTCTCTGTCACTTCTGCATTCACTTTTGATTGACTTTAGTTGTTCCAAACTTTTTTGACTAGGAAAGGCCAAATAACAGAAGGTGCTACCAGTGCTATAGCAGTGAGTTGTAGCTAGCCCCACAGCAGGGCCGAGGTGACACCTTCCTCCTTTTCACTGCCTGCTCATCCTTGCAGGCAGCAGGGCCACCTCCGAGCCTAGGGCAGAGGGAACGACCTTTCTTCTGCTTGAGTGTTCCCCTTTCCCCCCCCATTTTCCCTGTTTTCCCAATGCTGCTCATGCTGGTACATCACATTTGCTTGAGGCTCTAAACTCTTGTGGTCCCTCCTCATATCTGCCACCCTCCTTCAGGGCACTGGAAGACTGCAGGCATGGAGGTGGGTGAGCAAGCTATCCTGGCAGGGACACACGACTGTGGCTGAAGAGGCTAATTCACCCACAAGCACCAGGAGCTGCACAAGTAAAAGAGGATTCCCAAACATCTGCTGGCTTGAAAGCCGGTCGCCTGCACCGCGGCAAGAGGGGTGGGAAGGGCATGGGCACAGCCCCCTTGAGGAGCACTGCCAGGACGGGGGCACGCAGCCGTGGCTGTGCTGAGCAGCACTGGACTGACACAAGAAAGTTTGCAAATAAGGTTTCCCACACCACTGTTATTTTATCTCATTTCCCGCTCCTTTGCTGTCCTTCAAACAGGCCAGATTGACAGCCTTGAAATCTCTCTCAGGGACCTTTGGGTTTGACCTGCAAGAATTTAATTTGTTCACCTCAAGCTAACGTCTGCCTCCCAAAAATGACCACAGCAGCACCCGTGACAGCAGGCTTGGCAGATGGACGGGACCCAGACAGAGCCCACCATGTCACTTCCCACTGAGTAACTGTTAACAATAGACTAAAGTCAAGTTCCTCAAAAGCACCTACGTCCCTCTGATCAAACATGAAATACAGATCCAGGCACTTCAGCATGCTGGGGGTTAGCGAGGATTAGGAAATCAAGAGGCAGAAATAGAAACTATTTCACATGCTTTTTTCTTGCTATAACTTCAACTAAGATAGACCAAATTTTAGAGAGTAGGAACTACCGAGACAAGTTCTCTTGCACAAGCACGGATGACACTGCGCGGGGAGGGGTGGGTGGACAGGGTACGGCCCTGAGCACCGCAGCCGCCCATGTTGGCACAGGGCTGCACAGCTCCAGCCAGGACCACACGGTGTTCCCCCCAACAGCATTTGGGCATGGAGGGAGTACTTCTGAACAGCCATGAGGATCTGGGAGAGGTAAAATAAAGGTACCTGCAACAGGGTAAAAGAAGGGAAGGAGCTGGATGAGGAAGTCAGCCAAATTAGCTCCAACACTAACGCTAGCTGTTGCTCTCCCCCCTGCATGAGTCGTCTTCTCCAAAGGGCAAGAAGCATGTGAGGCAGTTGCTTAGCCACTACACCTGGCCTTTGTACAACCCATAATATTCCTCTGCCATCTGCTAATGGTATTTCACTGTAAAAGTTCCTAAATTACCTCTAAGTGCTGCAAGTGGTACCTTCTTTCATGCAACCTATTAGCACAATCATGTAAAAACCAAACTGCATTTGCTCTCTATGTTCGTACATGTTGGCAGCAAATTGAAGGTAAGAAATGAAGCCGGGGCTTGTGGTTTCAAGAGGCAGGATTTGTGGTTCATGAGTGCTAGGACCACGCACGACGTGTTACTGAGCATGTCCTCAGAGGAGCACATTCTTTAGGTTTCTCCCCCTGCCCCTATAAGGGTCTGACATACAGTCCTTGAGTTTCTCCTTTTTGATGACACTAGTATAGTTTCCTCTGGATTCTCACGTAGCTTGCCCTTCAGAGATACTAGTTCTCCTGCACAAAAAATAGGGATGATTTTCAGTGGAGCACTGCTTTAGAGCTGTAGAAAATCAGCCTCCCTTTCTAAGTAAAGACAAGTCTCCTGGCTGTGAGCCAAGGCCATTGCTAATCAGAGAACGAGACACAGAACGTGTGGAGAGATGTCTGCTTTCAGGGAGTCAACACCCCTTGGCATGTGAAAATAAATAAATGGGGATTTCATTTGCCATCTCCTCTACTTTTCACTGAAAAAAGTAGGAACCTTTTCCTGCAAGAGGTGATAGATGCCCAATTCCTCTTTCCTCTACACAAGACACGTTTTCAAGTGAGGTGTATCAACTGACTCCCGCTGCACAGGGATGCGGATGGGAACGTGTTCTGGAGCTCACACTTATCCATTACTGGATCCATTTATCCATTGCCCACCGTTACTGGGTCAGGAAACATAACTGCAGGTTAACGTGACACCACATAGGAAGCATCCCCCCCCAACACTTATACATGTTTTTCTTTTTTTTTTTTTTAAAGGAGCTCCTTTATAGTGAAAAAACATTCTTTCATTTACATAAAGAATAACCATGTTCACTGTGTTTTAAATATACCGTGTGTGTGTGTGCACACAGTCACATGCAGAGGTAAAAAGAAAGACCGTGCTGGTTCCTTTGGGGAAGGTGTTCACCGTGAGCTCAGTATGAGACAGTCCCATGTTTTCCATCCAGGGGCATCCACCTAGCATGTTTTCTGACACACAGGTGAGAGTTATTAGTACATTAAAAGAATTCAAAATGAAAATACAGGTTAAGCAAGTATTGGAGAGGTAGAGCAGAAGAGATGGGCGGTCATTAAGATTTTGGGAAAGTTTGAAGGGTATGGCTCTTTTTCAGTGAAGCCAGATCAGTGTTTGGAAATGACTCCTGTGTGCCTCAAGCCTGGGCACCTTGAAACAAAAGCGGTCACTTCTCATTTCTGTTTGACCTTGAGATCATAATTGCTGAAGCAGCGTCAGTGTGTTTCTGTTAGTAATTGGCAGTCACTGAGCTGAACATTAAGCTAGCATGAAGGCTGAATTACCACTCAAGTCCTATAATAAATTGGAAAAAAATAGCTAACTAGCCTATATTACTACATAAGCACTAAAGGTTAAAAATGGCAACTTCTGCTCTTTGGGTTCATAAGTTACCCGATGCACTGAAAATAGAATCAGTATTGACTTTAGAATAATACAGCCTATAGTGAAGACAGCAAAGATCTTCCCCAACTCTCTATATTAATACAGAAGCTCCGTCTTTTTTTTTTTTTGGTGTGTGTTTTATTTTAAAAGTTGTATAAAATATGCAGTGCATAATGAAAGGATGCTTGAATACTTTGCATCGAGTTCCTTGCTAATTCTGCAGTTTTCTAAGGAGTATTTCACAACAGTGGAAACTGAAGTTTCTGTAGTTATATTGATATATAACTCAAGAAATAGAAGAATCGGGCCAAGACAACTGGATATGTTTTGTGGAATTGAAGTGCACCTCAGACATCGCTTTTACCTCCTCTCATAGAGGTAAGCCAGCTGCCACTGCACTAAAACCGAGGAAGCTGCTTGGGTAAGGCTAAAAGGAGAACCAATGGACTTCATCTGCTGTCTACTCAAATGCGTTTGTAGTTGCAAGCTATAATCTACCACAAATAGCCACATTTAAAGAATGCAATTACACGGAACAAAGATGATGACTCTTTCAATGCACAGAGATCATTAGAAAATGGTAACCAGTTGCAACCTATTATTTCTTTGCACCAGAGAAATAAATTGATTTTGTGTCAGCTGATTTTCTGTCATACATAAGCGGAGGTGTGCTTATGAAATCTACTCAAGCCTGCCAGCTCTAGCCCTGATGTTCACAGGGCAGGCATGCAAAAGGAAAATAAGCTGTTTTGGGGATGCTGGGGAAGCCCCAAGAACTCCATTTGCTATTGCAGACAGTAACATCCAGTATACGTGAATACAAATTACAGCATCACTGGGGATGCACCGGCTTACCCCAGAAAACAGGTTACTGTCCAGAGATAGGGCTGTCAAATGGCTTAACACACTACTTGTGCATTAAGCCCAAATCCAACCCAAAAATCTAATAGGACAGTATCTGAAAGAGGCTGAACTTGGTACACCTTCATTTTTTGCCATCCTTTTGCACCAAAAATAGCGTGGCAACACTGAAGATCCCTGCCATTTACTGGGCAGTTGGTCCCTCACTGCAAAATGAAGCAATCACAGTTTACAAAAGATGCTATCCATCAGGTGACTTCCTAGTCCTCTTCCTTTTTAGTAATTAACTTGAGATTTTCATTACACATCCAGCTCACCCAACAGAAGAGAACTTAAGCAGCGTGGACTCATTTCAGAATGTTTTCAGTGCAAAGGTCGATGACATCACTGTGGTTTTCCAGGGAAAACAGAAAACAGTTTAGGCTCCATATTTTACAGTATCCCAAAATAGCGTGCTTGGGTGACTCCCAAACCTTAACCTTTAGTAACTATATTCTGAGGTTTTTGCTACCGTTATTCAAGTACCCATTATTTACTAGAAAGCAGCTTTTCCACCTATTGTAGCCAAAAATCACTCCTGCGTCTGTTCCCATGTAGTTCAGCTGTCCTCAGTGATGAAGAAGGGGTTTTGTCATTTGGAAGGAAGTAAGTAATATTTACTGGACAGAAAATATTCCACCAAAGTTGGGTTGTTGTTTTTTTTTTTCAGTCCCATTGTTCTTGTATTGAAAGTTAACAAACTAACGTCTTTTGTAATAATTTTCCCAATATTTTGCATTCTAAGAAAATTACATTCACCCCCCATTTTAACTGGGGGTAAGTCTTCCAGTAGTGATTAAACTCACTCAGCTTATCCCCAGACAAACTTTGCATAGGCCCCATTCATTTTAAAGATTCTTCACTAGATTATTCACTAAACTTGTAAAACTTTAAAAAGAAAATCTTTTGACTATGAATTGAAAGATCAAGTAGTTCATGTACAGTAAGGAAAAAAACCCCACCCTCAGAATCTCACATTAAAAATAACGCAGACAAAAACCAAAACTCACAAAAAGAAGTCAAAATGGTCCCTTTAAATTTAGATAAAGCTTGGGTTACTCCACGCAGCTCAAATTAACGAAGCCACAGGGTCGCACCGCTCTCAGACAGCATTTGGGTGATCCGAACAACCCTCAGGAGCCTCCAGCATCGTCAAGGCAGGTCACAGCCTCCACGGCTGCTGGAGGAGCAGTTCTCACAGGCTATCTTGGGCATCGCCCTGCCTGCGAAGCAGGTGCTGCTTATCTCCGGTGCAAGGCTCTGTCCAGAGCAATGACCTTGAAAAGTAATTTTCGTGATCAATATCTGTTAGGGCTGAGATTAAGCACGAGCATGCGCTGGTGGGGAAGCTGCAGAAAAGCTATCAGACTGGTAAAGACCACGGTTTTGTTGTTTCTTTTGTCTTTTACCCTTTGATATCGACTGCTACAGCTATGCAACCAATTTCATCTTTTTACCTCTAGTTTTCACCACTTCTACGTATAACAGCAGCAACGCATAGTGATGGTCTAGATATCAATCCTTTGACCTGGCTAAAAAGATGAAAGTCTAACAGGTTTATTGCACTAAGCTTGGCTTTGTATCATGTAAGAAACCAGGGAAGCAGTGGTACTCCTGACCTGCATGGAGAGGGCTAAGCTACCACCGTAGAGAAAGGCGGACAGAACAGCTGCAAAAGTCATAATGGGCGTTTCAGAAACACCAAGAAAATCTTCTGCTTTCCCTCACCCATTCAGACAGAGGGGTCTGTCTCTTGGGAACCTGGAGGTGATGCATCGCAAAGATCAGTTATCTTCCCTTTAACCGGCCTGCTTACTTGCAATAAAAGGTTAAAAACAGTCTCTCTTGGAGCAAACACTAAATTCCCCTTCAGATGCACAGAAAGATTTATTTCAGCTAAACTGAAGTCATTTCAAGCTTTTCAGACAAAGGAGTTAGAACCAGAGGAAATTTTGCAGTATGTAAAAACAAACAAACAAAAAAAGCATTAATTTCTAAAAAAATTTTTAAATAAGTATTTCTTATAAAATGCTTTGATTGAAGTCTTCAAAGAACAAAAACAAATAAAACAATGTTGGAGAAATGTATTTTCCAGATATCATGGTGGTATGGTCACAGCTTCATTACTGTCACAAAAAGCTTAATTGCAATGGATTTTTACCAGCTCTATCTGCGTCTCACTTCCCATGCAGACAGCAGTGTTAAACATAAAATAGAATGGCTTCTCTTCAGGAAATGTAATTAAATAAAATGGGAATATAACTAAGGAAATGAGCCCTTTAAGATTAATTTAAGAAAGAGCACACTGGTGCTGGGAATCTAGCAAGAACTGTAAATCCCGGCTGAAGAACAGGCATAGGGGCTTCCAGAGAGATTGTTGGGAGTCTGTTTTCTTCCAGAGGAAATAAGTGATTAATAAAGGCAGAAAGTAGGTAAATTTTTCTCTAGGAAAGAAAACCATCCTGTCTTTTGCCCCTACATTTCCAAAGCATGCTGGTGGCCTTACTCTCACTACTGACTGTATCTGTTCTTCTGCGTTAGCTTGGTGTGTGGTTTGTTTGGTTTTATTTAAGCCTAAATTGCTCATGCAATGTTATAATAAGAATACTAGTATCCAGGAATATAAGCAAAGTATTAGGTATTAATTGCTCCCTTCTCCAGGAAACAAGTTTCTTGCAAAAAGATAGTTCCTTCCAGAAATACCAAGCTGAATTAGAGATGTTGCTGCCAAGGCTTTGCCTACTCTTAAATGACCTAGGATTCAAACTGACCATTGGCACTACTACAGATAGAAGAATAAGTGAATCCACGACATGTGAACAAAAGCTGCCTCAGGTATGTTTTCATTCTTCCACCTTCTGAGGCAAGAGCCAAAACCTCTATTTCTACAATCCTCCAGGGCATTTTTGCTCCTTCTACACAGAAATTGTTTTTTTCATGTTTAAGAACCGTGATAACTCATAATACTGTACTGGCTATCTGTATGCTAGGGATGGCTGTATTTTCTTACAGGTCCCACCCTGTGGAAGTACCCTGATTGTGGTTGAATCCTATAAAAGCCCAGATTTCACAGCCAACACGGAAATCCGTTCAGCAAGATCACTCTGAAAATACTTTTTTCTTTTTCTGATATATCTCTCCATTAACAGTCAGCTTCCATGGTGACTTAGCAGCGACCAGGAGGGTCACTTTTGCTGTATGCTGATTGTGACACCCATAATGATTACTGCGATTGCAAGAGCCACAGCGGCAGCAATTGACCTGTCATCTCAAACAGGGAAAGGGTTTCTTGCTTTGAGACGCAGCAAGTAGCTTGTACCCGTGGTTGCTCAGTGTACAGACAGATGGCTTCAGCTTTTAGGGAGCTGCACTGGGATAGAGAAGGCAACAGCTATGCACTATTTCTAGCTGAAGGAAGCCCGAGTCAAACCAAGCGGCAGATAGGGCAATGACTCTTTATCCTGGCCAGGACAGGGAGGTTGCAGGAATTAACAAGCTAGGGAGGTGGTATTTTGGTTTTTCATTCCGAGTAGGAGATGATCCCCAACTCCAACTCCTCCATAATTAACTTTTACAGCAGGGTAGACGTTTCAGACATGCCTCAAACTAGAAGAATCTGGTGACTTTGGTAAGCAAGACAGGCAATAGTGCAGAGGATAATTTCTGATATTCTTGCATGAATTTGTCATTAAATTTGACTAAAATTTTTTCATCTTCCTTCCATCAGAAACACTGCCCCTGCCTGCAAAGCAGCGAGTCTTCAGCGATGGGTGTCGTTAAAGAAAAGAGGCTTCATTCCTCTGATTAGATACTCGCACAAATAAAAACGTTTTGCCCAGGAACTGGAAACAAAGGGTTTACCCTAAACCAACAAGTCATTTAAGATTTCACGTTAACAAAGAAAACATTGAAAGGATCTAGACACATAGCTGGTGTCAGTAGCTAAAAAGTTTGCAAGATATGCAAGGTAGGAAGGGGAAGAAGCTTCAAATCTAAGCAGCCTAAAAGGACAACAAAAACACTTTCTAGCCTTCTCAAATTTTCAACATCATCCAACAAAAATTCCTTCCACAAGACAACCAGGGAGGGACAGACGGGCTGCATGCCATTTTCTCTGCCTCGGTACCCTTGGTCCCTCTTGACTCAGCAATGCAAAGGTGTGGTTCAGATCCCAGCTGGAAACTCACAGGGACACAGAAGGACCATTACCCTTGCACACTCCTGAGGGGGACCTCCATCTAGCAGTAAAAGAGCATGTTCCTTTCCCCCTCCCACTTTTCTTTTTAAAAGCATACAGATAAACATCAACATAACAGTCACTGAAGTCATGCAAAACAAATCCATTTTCTCCCCGATTATACAGGCTGATCTTTAGCTCGAAGTTGTGCAACCCAAACTTTCAGACTTTGGTTTGGGGTTTGACACTACCACCACCACAAATCCATCTGATTCTGGCTGGGTGAATAACAGTTACTGGAAACCAACGCCTGCTTAAAACGGTTTTAGCTTTATCATGAACTTTACTGAAAGAAAAAAAAAATATTCAGCACATCACTCAAGAAGAGAAGCATGGTGAAATGTCATTACTCTCTCCAAAATACAGAGCAGCTCTGAGTGACAGGGCACGATGACATCCTTCCAGACAAGAACACAGAGAAAAGAGATTTGAGAAAGAAGCCGTCTCTCACAGAGAGACTGGCTCGGGTCTGAGCTGGCGAGTCCTTTGGACCAGAAACCTCCAAAGGATCCACTAACAGCTGGTTCAAAGGATGGTAACTGAGCATGGGCAGAAGCTTTATGGGGTGGGAGGCGTCTACAGCCAGGGAAAGGCTGAGAATAAAGCAATGGACTCACAGTGATGTACAGCTGGATTGAGTAAGGAGGATCCCATCCAATATTTTTGTTATTCATTTATCCTTCACCAGCAGCTTTCTGCACAGACTTCAGGCCCGCGAGTTACGCGTTACTGAGCCGACCAGAGACAGGCATCTCCAGGAGCGCGTAGCATCACGACAGAGGTGAACACGAGAACACGAGCGCTCCCACGGGACTGGGCTCTGCCAGGGCAGGAGCAGCTCAGACCCTCCGCCCTCCGCCAACAGAGGTGAACACGAGCCGGCGCAGCTCCCACGGGACTGGGCTCTGCCAGGGCAGGAGCAGCTCAGACCCTCCGCACGCTCTCGGCCGCGCAGCTCTGCGGGCACCCGAGGGGTCTCGGCGGCGGCAGCGCTGCCGGGGGGGGGCCGGGGGGGGCGGGGTGGGGGGGGGGGGGGGGGGGGGGGGTGAGG